>NC_051190.1:40664995-40834995 GCF_015220075.1 Falco rusticolus
GGACAGGTCATTGCTTTTTCCTAGGAAATGATCAAAGCTTGCTTCATTGAAACAGTGGTTAAACACTCCTGCAGCGTGCCGATGCTTAGGCTTCTTTTCTTTTCTTTTCTGTGTCATTTTGCTGTACCCCCTACAAGGACAGTGAAGGTAGACAGCTGAAGGACCTCTTAGAAGAAAGGACAGCATGTGTGGCAGAATTCCCCATGAGGTTCCATCACATTTGGTTTAAACATTTCATATTCATATTGAGTCTCTTTTATGCTGGTTTTATGCTGATTATACCTAGAGGCCATTAAATGTTATCAGATACTTTATATTTGCAATTTTGAATGCAGTGCATGATACAAAATTCTTTTAAAGGGGTATGTTTGACATGGAGCACGAACATTTTAAAGTGAATGTACTTTTGTAAACTCATAGAGGTTGAGGGTGTCTTTTGTCTTTTAACTCCCAACTGCTGGATGTAGCTTACGACTCTGAGGTAGGGAATGATGCAGGTTTTAAAATATTTGTCCCTGTGACTTTTGCCTTTGCTCTTTTGAATTATAAGAACACAAAAGTTCGTACAGATGATCATGTTTGTTCAGGCAGTTCAAAATATGGTTTTAAGGAGTATGCTTGGAGATCTACACCTGACGGTCTATTTTATTATATTGCCTGATACTAATTAAGTTGGCATACTGGAGATACAAAGTTAAAATAGAAAGGCATACTGAGCAGAGTCTGATGTGAATAAACTGTTATATATTACTGAGCTTTCACTGGAGGAAAATCTTAACCCGTTCATGTGTAAGATAAAACGTCTTCTGTGGAAACAGTGAACAGCACATTTGGAGTATACGTGCAAAAAGAAAGAAAAATAAAATTGGCAGAGTTTTAATCTTTGAAGTGCCTTAGAAGCTGTAATCCTGACAAAATACATGATAGAGACATAGGTAACCAATGTAATCTGTTTCTTCATGAAGAATAGGCAGGGATGCACTCTAGGCAGTGCGGTGGATCAGTGCCAGAAACAGTCTGAAAATTGTGGAGTCCTCCATCACTTGTTCCATGCCTGTATGACCAAGACCAGCCCTTCTTTAAAGTGAAGGAATAAAGGGAAGAATATGCATATAATCAATTAATATATTATTTTTTGGTTGTCCTATAGCAGAAACATAAAATAAATATAGTCTGAAAGTTATTTCTGTTATGTGGGAGGAGTACACCATTAGACAAGGTGATTGTTTGGATGAGAATTGCTAGTATACTGACAAATCCTATTTAGGATTTCAGAACTGCTAAAGTAAGTCCTAAGGACTTAAAAACCTTGGGAAGCTAAAAATAGCATTCTGCAAATTAAACTATTTTAAATTATTTTTTAATAACTTTTTAAACCCTATTCTTTAATACTGAGAATACTTATGGGATTGCACTTTCTGGAGTGCAAATGTTACTGCTACTATGGTCAAATATCTGGATGAAGAGAGAATTTTGGTTAATGTCAATAAATTAGTATTACTGGACCCTACTTTCATGTGTGCCCCTGAAGGGCTCTGTGGCCTGGGACAAATTGTGAGACCTCTCCACACTTCATGTCCCCATCTTTGAAATGGGTATGATACATTTAAAAGAAAAATGATTTAAGGATTCGCAGCAAAATTAACACATACCCAAGGTCTGAATGAAGAGCTCTCACAACCCACACAGAGATTATTTAAGGCATTTCTGCTTCTTTGTGCCCTACCTCTCTGCCAAAAGGTACTGCCCGTCCCTGCCCGTGTGTCCTGTCCCGTCCCCAGGCTGATAGAACAGGCAGCGTACGCAGTGTTTGATGATGTGGTTTATACCCTTGGAGCGTTAACTTAAGCTGCCATCATTTTCCCTTCGGATGAGCTGTGGGCAGACCGCTTATTTTTCCAAATCTGCTTTGGATGTAGCTGTACCTCAGCGGGGTGGGGAGGCTGCTGGGAGCAGCGGGATCATACGTGTCCCCGGCGGGAGCCCTGGGCATGGGGGTGGGCGATGGGTGCTACAGGCAGGGCACCCACCGCTCTGACAGATGTTGCACCACTCTGAGAGCTGACTGCTAAACAGTTTGATAATTTCAGGTCTAGAGAAAGTTGAGTAACAAGGAGGGTATGGGGGGGAGGGTGTTTTGCTGTAAAATGGTGTAAATGGTAGCGCGCTTCAATTATCCTTGAAGAGATTTGCTCGCGCTCTTCCTATAGATGACAACATAGACCTGATGGGCATTCAGCCACCAGGAAAAAACCCATGTAAACCAGACATCTAGAGTGGGAATCTGAAACAGAAACACTGTACTTGTATTCTTATAAATCAGCGTTTTTAGAAGACTTCTACAGACAGCTACAGGTGCAGAATGATACCTTGTCTACTACTGAAGGCAGCATGAACCACTTTCAATCATATGCAATTATTTGAATAAAATACCAAGTAGTGACACATCAGTGTCCTTCTGTAAAATCGGTAGTGTACAGGGAACTTGGCGCAGGTATTTTCATTAGTGTTATATTCAGAATACATGTATCTCCGGTGGGGTGTGATGGCAGTGGGAGGCAATGGAGAAGCAGGGTCACTTTTCACTGTTGTGTGCAGGTTTGTGAGCTGTGGGGAAGGAAGTGTTTTTAAGCTTTTTAAAAGTGAGGGCTCAGAAATCTGAGTTTTCCAACATTCAGAATTTCCAATTACAAATAATACAATTATTTTAATTAAGGCAAACATCATTAAGCAAAATTTTGGAAGTAATGCTGGTTTTACTTAGTCTTGTGAGTATCTGCTCTGTTTGTGCCCTTGTACGCAAACCAGATTTGCAGAAATTGAACACAAAAGAATTCTTTCCTTTTAACTTACAAACTGTTAACAAGCACAAAAATGCAATAGTTCTGTTACCACCTACAAACCTGAATCTTTCACAATAGATTCTATTGGTTTATTTCTCTGTTTTGGAGAATATTTCATTTTTCCTGCTTGTTATCTGCATGCCATTCCTTTATTTTCAAGGATCATTAACTTTAGACATGTTCTTAACTGATGTCTAGGTGTAAGAGTTTACAGTTCTCACATTGTATATAAAGTAGTTCACATTGTATATAAAGGCAGACAGATAACATTGTGTCACACCAATTTGCTTTTTGGAGTTTGTCTTTGGAAGCGTTTAGGGACTTAATTCAGATTGTTTAAGTAAATGCTAGGCTGTGAAGTCTGAAGTGCTTCATACAATTGAAAGCTTCAATTCTAGGCCCTTTATAAGGTATCTTGCAGCACTTTCCAGTGAATCTTTGTTTCTCTGGTGGTTGATGCATCACCACGTCATCACCTTTATATTTGTTTGAAGTCTTCAGCTCCACCCTTAAATCTCATATGATTATTCTCAAATATGCCTTCCAGGAGGCAGGAATGCCAACCCAGGTGATTGGTTCATCAATGGAGATCCATCCCTCCCTCTGTGTGAACGGTTTCTTAGATTGATTTCTGAGACTAGCAGCAGCTGCCAGCATCAGCGTAGATTTTCTGATATGAAAGATAGCCATCTCCTGAATAAACAGGTTTGGAGAATTAAGTAATTTTGCCATATTATGTGTCAATAGTAATTTGAGTTGCATTCAGACCAGTGGCCCTGGTGTATTGCTTTTCTGTTTCATTTAACCACCATCTCTTGCAGTGTCTTAATAGTAACACGTACTTTTATTTATGTTCCAATCTATGGGAATGTTACCCTTGATAAAATTTGGCAATATTTGCAATGGAAATTTTCATACGCTACTTTTTCTGCCACATTGTATATAGCATATCTCTTTGCAACCCTGGGTTATTACAAGAGCATAGACTTTTGAAATGGTTAACAAGAATTGAGACTAACTAGGTTAACATATCTTTTGTTAGGTTTTACCTTTTCCAAGCAGACCTAGTTTAGTCTTAGTCTCATAAATATATCATAAAACTGTGTTGAAGTGGAAAGAAGGTAGGAAGCTGTGTCCAAAAGCTCTAGGATTAAGCACATCCAGCAAAAATACTTGACAGATTCTTTGAACATACTGTTGAACAATAAAAGGCATGAAAATATACCATCTTCTGTACCCTGCTTTTTACCATCATAGGTACATGAAAGAACGTGCGTTCTATATGACCTACCTTAACTCTAAACCAAGCTTGAAATGTATTTTGATTAAAATGGTTGACAGTATGCCAGAAGAATTCCTTGCAAGTCTTCCAAAAAGGATGTGATTTTTTTTTCCTTTTCTGTACCTGTATAGAAAAAATAAATGTCAGGTCTCACATCATCTATATCAATTTATAATCATTGCAGTGTCTATTAGTCTTACAGCCCTTTACATTCGATTTTAATCCAGAGAGAGAAATAAATTTTAAATGATACTTTTTGACTTACATTGTGCTGATATCATACAGGATGTTTCTGTAAAAATCGTGCTTGTAGATAGAATGGCATGAATTCTTGGTATATTAGTGCCAATAGTCATGCTGGCTGTCAGCAGACTCTAGGTCCATCCCCTTCCCACTCCTTCTCAGTAACACACCTCAGTTACCTGGGAGAAGTGTCTTCCCTTCTTTAGCCTGGAAATAGCGTTAGCAGTACATTGTCACTGCTGCCGTGTTTGCAGGTGCTGTTTTACTTCTAGTCTCTGAGATTGCAGATTGCTGCTAGATCCACATGGCAGCAAACCTTCCTGCAGTACTGACTTGTACTGTAAGGGTAGCGTCTCCTCCAGAAGTTATGTGTTCCTTCTTCATGTTCTCATTCCGACTGAATGCCACAATGGCTAATGGCATTTTAGGGGAAGAAGCAACATATTAGAAAACAACTACCTGTTATCTGAGCCAGTGACCCTTTTGCAGGTTTTGTTCTTGCAGGGACCGAGACAGCCCTAGAGCAACCGACAGCGTCGCTGCTGTCACTCTCATGATACAGAATTTTGCTCTCATTGTCATACTGCTTTTGAAGTCATTATGCCACACAGAACAAACCCATGGATTCTCCAGGCTGATAACCACCAATAAATGTAGGCTTTATAGTTGATGATGTAAAAAAATGAAAAGGAAAGGGAAAAATGAAAGCTGCAGAGGAGGAATGGAGGTAAAGATGAAGATATAATGGAGCAATTACAAGTTAGACGACTGGATTTACAATCTATTTTAAACTGGTTTTGGTTGTTTGTTTGAATTTAATGGAAGTCATCATTTACCTTCGTCAGTCTTCAGTTGCTTAGTCCTGCATGCTAGTTTATCCATTGTTGCTCAATAATTAAGCAACGTGTAAAAGAGAAGAGTTACTCTTTAATGTGTTTGGCTTGTGAATAAAGATTATCTAAGGACTAGCAATAAAATGTTTAATGACAGAGTAAACATGTAGTTCAAAACAGTGACCTTGTCCTATTGAAAATCAAGCTCTTTATAATTTCATTTATTTAGTATTGAGTTTGCGAATAATACCTTACGGAATAATATCTTGAGAACCCAGAATCAGATATATTAAAATCAGATACATGTGACAAGAAGTCCGAACGTGTTTACTGATGTACAGAGCATGCTATGAAGTGTGGCAACAGTAAGGAATTACACCACAGACACAGCAGAATGGAAATAAGGGTGAAGGTCCTATCCTTTTTGGTGGAGAGATTTTCTTTAATACTTAGGAATGAAGAGTGCCATCAGATTCTTGATTGTGTGTGGTGATTAGCTGATTCTGTGCGCCCACTGGAACTGCTTGAATTTCAGGTGGATTTCACAGCAGTTGAACAAACAGCTCAGCAAATATTTTTCACTGTATTGAACAAACACACACGTGAAGATCCGTGTTTGGTCAGCAGTGGATCAGTACACTATGATACATCTCTAGAAAAATTGTGCGGTTTAAAGTGTATCTGTCCATACTTTTGCTTTTGTGCCTGGTCATGGGTTTTTGACGTTTCATAAAACATAATGATGTGAGATACTACAACATCTGCTCATGTTTTCAGCCCCCTGCCAAGTAAGCAGAACTTTTTAAAAGCTGTTTGTTATAACTACACCAAAGTTCACTCTTTTGTAGTGCTTTTATCACTGTACAAAATTGCCTATGAAGATTCTTTTAACAAATTGTAACATTTGGCAAAACCATATTTTTTATTTTTAAAAAGTTACAATCTGAAGATGTTTTTTCATGTGAGTGGGTGAAAAGTATTTTAGAATATATTTTAAAAATATTTAGAAGTTATTACTGGGAAAAAAAAAAGTCTATTACTAAAAAACTAAAGAAGTTTGGATAAAAGTTTTTGTAAGATGAAAGTCTTTTGTTCCTGATGTCTGAACTAGACACATTTAATTTGTTGTGAGAGACTGCACCTTTCTGAAAAAACTAATTTCTGGGCTGAGAGATACCACAAGCCTCAACAGGAAATTCCTTCATTGAAAAACAGAAGGGTTTTTAATCATTACGTTTTGAGCATAGTAAATATTTAGGCCTTAGGCTTTATTTATCCTGCTGTGGTACCACTTTGTACTGTAAATGACAAACTAGGGGCACGTGCAGATGTTCTGACATCTGAGTTTAAGCTAAGCTGGCCGCAGGAGCGTGACAGAACAGTGGTGGCTCTCAGAGCCAAAGAGGGAGGAGGAGGCATTCCTTCTAAGTAGTAGTCTTGTCTCCCTCGTGGCTTGATCAATTTTTTTCTTGAGTAGAAAGGCTCATGTGTTCCTCACGGGTGGAAGATTTCAGTGTAGCACAGATTTGTCCATACCACAGCCTCCTTTCGTGGAACTGGAACCGGTAAATTACAGATTCCAGTGCTGCTTTGAATGAACCCATCTCCTGCTGTGTGCTATTTATAATTATAAATGTTCGGGCATGCACTCAGATATTTTTTGCCATCTAATAATAGCTATTACTGATAGCTTAAATTATTTCAGCTGTTGAATCTGTTTACTATTAAGCAGTAGGGTACTGCTAGTGTTGACTTGCTGTATGAGCTTCGCAACTTCCAAAATCCGCAATGGTGGCTCTATTTCTCAGTCAAGGCAAAGTGATTTAGCTGGGGAAAGCCTGCTAAAATACATAGAAAATATACCTATCTGAAAATAAGAAACAATTTAAATGAGAAGCTATTAGTGTAGAAACAACTTTTTTAAAAAACAAAAACAACAACAACAAAAAAACCCCAACAAAACCCAAAAAACAAACCACCAACTAGCAGGCAGATATAGCTATCTTGTTTATTATGATTTCCTGATTAGGTTCCCAGAAGCTCTTCCCTACCCTGGTGAACCAGGTCAGCGTAGCTTTATTTGCTTACTTTATCTATAAAGGTAACTTGAATTCCCTGGATGAATCGGCAGGTGTCAGTTAAAGTATTCTAAGAAACGGCCTTTCCAGGGCAAGATGTCATTTCTAAAGAGTATTTGTCAGGATGCTCTTAAAAGAAGTGGTTTAAACTGGAAATTCTGGAAAATGGCAATGCAGTGCAAGATCATATTGTTGGGGCATGAGGCAAAACTTGGCTTTTTGCCTGAAAATAGGGAAAATCTGAAAAGTAGGCTATTTTACTCATTCATCTTGAAGTTAAATCAAATTAAGCCCATAGCAAACCCAGTTATTTCTCTTGTGCTCCACCTTCCCCTCTCCTGCCTAGTATGGTCCACTGTGGACCGCGCCAGCAAGCTGTGTTGCCTCCATAATTGCACAGTCCTCTCCTTTCAGGTGGTCATGTGGCAAGAACCGTTAACTGTTTATCTAGAAAAATGGCATTCAAGATGGCATTAAGTCTTTTTTTGCTTGCCTGTTTTCAGCTCTGTCTTTTACAGCAATAAGCAGGGGGAAGCAAGGAGAGGAGCCAGCTCCAGGTGACTGGCCAGCTGCCTGTGGATCGGCACCAGAAAGTGCTCCACAGTTAGCAATTTGAAACCCATTAATATAATGGATAAAGTCTATGAAGCATTTTAAAACCTCCCTTGCTTATAGTGCTGCATTTTATAAGCTAGGTGACATCAAAAGAATTGGTTCTGGCTCAGACCAACTAATAAAAATGGATAAGGCTTATTTTTATGCTGAATATCAGTAAAAGCATGTGCAGAAGATTACATTTAACATTCTGGCTTTTACCCAGAGCACAACAAAGTCTATCTTATCCCCATCCATCCAAACAGAATTTGATAGGTTTGGAGACCCCAGATTTTTATCTCCTATTGAAGCATGAAGCAGCAGCTTGGACGTGCATGTAGATCACGTGAACATGACATTGCTCACTTTTACTGTTGTGTTTCCTTGAACAACTATGAAAAAGGCACATCATTTAAATAGGGTATTTTAAATGATTGATACTTAAAGGTGATATAAAGCATTGAATGTTGTATCTTACTATCCAAGGAATAATTGAAAGAAATGGAAAGTCTGGCTAATTCCTGAAGTCCAAGAACAGTGTTTTTCACAGCCCAGTAAAAATCACACACAGTTGTTTTTTGTGCATATACAGCTTTAATTATTGTTAATTTTCTTAGTCACCACATGTTTATTTAAAACTGAGGGGGGTTTTGGGGTTGTTGTTGTTGTTTGGGGTTTTTTTTTTTTTTGGTTCAGTAGTCCAGCCTGTACCAGCATTAGCCTCCAGATCTCAACAGCATCCTGTTTATTCTGATCCAGCTTGCCTGACTGACTCCCCAAAGATAAAATTCACTAAGTGAACTTGACAGATTCCAGGCTGTCTCCATATGGCAGGGACTGGGCTGCAGCTTCTGAATCTGCCTGGGATTTAAAAGCTGCTCTCACCTTATTAAGATGGCAGCAGTTACATGCAAGTCAAGTTCGCGGGGGCTTGTTTTAATTCTTTTGGCTTCTGCTTGAGACCAATCCTTACTGGTTTTTGTGTATGTGAATTAAACAGAGCAGGACCAGAAGGACGACCTTTCTTTTCCGAACACAGTTTATACCAGCAAGAGATCAGAGTTGAAAATGAATCTGTACTTCAGTTGCTGACAATATTTTAAGAGGAGTGTATTCATTTTAGGCTTAGCAGGTGCTAAATGGACCAGACCACAAGAGTTCTCTGAAAAAAAGCAATGAAACCATGCAGATTTATTTGTTGCTGTGCCTTGCCTTCCTTTTGCCTTTGTGTGCTAATTGCTTATCTGTTGTTTGGGGTTTTAGCTATTAAAAGCTCAGTATTATTTTCCTATATTAAAAGTGTTAAACCTGTATTCTGGCAACATCAGAATACTGAACTTTCCCAGCTGAGTTGCAGGGAGTGTTTTGAGAATTCAGACCAGCTGAGGATCTTTTCCTGCGTGTTTAAATCTGTGCTATCTGTGGCAGCCAGCCAAAATCATTCACAAAAAAAGGGGTTCTCATAGTGACTGAATATTAGGGAAATAAAATACTACTGGAAACACACATACACTATGTGCAAAATAAATATTAGTATCTGTCACCTTGTTCAGCTTTAATTAAAAAATATTAGTGTTAGATCCATTCTCCGGGTTTGGTTTGGTTTTTTTTAATTGTTTGGTTTTGGGTTTGGTTTTTTTTTTGCATGAGTTCACAGGATTAAAGTAATTTACTCTGTAGGTTTAAAAAGATCATTCTTAAATTTACATTAGCAAAAAGAATGTAGAAAAAATACACAAAATATCTTCAGTGGTTAGTGCTTGTTCTGTAAAATATAGGCACTGCAGAATAGTTTGTTAAGAAATAAGTTTAAATTAGAGTTGCTGTATTGGGACTGATGCAATTACAGAAACAGTTATGTTTTTCTAAGAAAATGGAATTAGAAGTGGAGATTTCCTTGGCTACTCCTGTTCCTGCCTGGCATTGTTTATCAGTAGCACATGCATACTTGAAAGAGAGATCAAGAATTGATGACCTTTCTAAATTTGTTTTGTTATATCTTCTCTGTCCTGCTTTTCATAGTTCAGAAGTGGGAAGTGATGATCTGATGTGATACTTTCAAATTTAAGAAAAAAAACAATTTAAACTTTTAAACTTTGTATTTAAATTGAGTGAGCTGACTACAACAAGTAATGACATGTCATCATCTTTCCCTGTTGATTTTGTCTTTTGTGAAACAGTGGTTTATTTGTTGTTCCTCACCAGATACTGTTTTTCGATTTGGTGGTGTAGTATTTATAGAGGCACTGAATCAAGCAACGGGGATTTCTGGTTATCTGTCGTTATTTATGGTTCTTGCCCTTGCGTCCTTTCCATAGCAGGAGATGAGGATCTTCTGTTGGGAGCATCTAGGCAGAGCTACAGCCTCCCCTTTTCTGGAAGGAGGCGTTCTTGAGGAGCCCCTGTTCTTGGCACTTCCTGGTTTATCTGAAGCTGTGTGAGTCAGGGTGTGGAAACTGTGATGCTTCTCTCAGACGTGTTACATGTTTAGTTCTTGGGAATCATCTGTGTCTTCCTGAATGTCATTTGTAATGTTTTTTACCTTCAGTGAATTTGCATTTAGCTGCAGATTAGTTTGCAGCATTAACTAACTCCTTATTTGCTTTCTGAGGAAAACTTGCTGTTACTTTCTGCGTTGTGTAACATAGACCTGTGCCAAAAATTACTAATAGGCCCAATAGTAATTAAGCTGGGAACAACAGGACTGCGTGATCGCTGTGTTTCTCACAATGTATATATGGGCCTTCTAGGCACATATGTAAGAAGTAAAAACAGCCTTTTTGGTGGATGCTCTTACAGCAGATGTATTAAAGGCAAAACTTCAAGCCTGAATAGAGGCCAAATTCCCACTCAAGGATTTATAATAAGCATACAGGTTAAACTTTTAGTTTTGATCTAGTACAATTATCTCTTTCACGGTATCCTTCTTTTCTGCTGTATGTATTAAGCTGAAGCACCAGGTACAGGCTATATTAGTGTGTAGGGAGTGAGAAAGGAGCCTTTAATGTTGCATTTGCATAAGAAGGAAAGTAGGTTTGATTTTTAACGATACACTGCAGTCATGTTGTTAAATCTGTTACAGAATTCACAGATGTCTGCTTTTTAGAGCAATTGTAGCAGATAAATGCAGTACCTCTTACAAACTCATGTTTTATTTTACCCAAACCTATTTTAGAATTAAAAGCCAAGGAGGTACCTTTTGCTTTTGTTTTTACATGTCTTTTGTGTATCATTGATGTGGGTTTTTTTCAGATGAATCATTTGATGTTGGATTTCTCCATCTCTTTCATTTGTGAAGTGAGCATCTTTTTAACTTTGTTGCATGGACTAGGCAGTAGTATTTCTTAATGCCACTGACTTAACGGTAAATTGAAATCCACTCTTTGACTGAGCAATTAAATGGCTTCTCTGATAAACCTGGATGGTAATGATCATGGAATGAAATAAAATTAAATGATCAGGACAGGCAGCTCAGGCTCACTCTGCAAACACTTAGGTTGGCTGGAGTGCACCGGTCTGTATTTATAGCAGGGCTGGCAGAAGGAGATGTGTGAGTGTTCTTCATCTGCCTCAAGGCAAAGGCTTAGTTTAAGTTGCTAATGAAGAAGTTGGAAGTAATCTTGAATTTTTTTCACAGTAGCTTATGAGGGAGTGTTCTGGCACTTAGAGAATCGCATAGTTGTACTGGTCTTGAACTGATGTTAGCATTGCACAGCAGAGAGCAAACGCCTAAAAGGTCGTCGTCATCGCTAGGTTAATCTGGAAAACGGCATCTGACCACACTGCTGGGGTGGTTGGGTTTTTTCCTTGTAGAAAAGTGGGTTTGGTTTGTTTCTTTGGGTTTTGTTTGTTTGTTTGTTTTCTTGTTATTGTTTTCTGGTATTATTTATTTTTAGTTTTACCTGGCCTGAATTTTTTTGTGAGGTAGTAATAATAAGAAATAGGTTGGCCACTACTTCAAACATTTGGAGATTTTTTTCCCACTTTCAACACTTGTCTTTCCAACATTAATGCAAGACATTGCATGAGTGCCCTACGACACACGTGTAGTTGAGGTGACCATTGTTTATCACAGCAGTTTGTAACATCTGACATATTTCTGTCTCCTGCTTTTTCCATTGTGAGTTATTTTTAGAACATGGTAGCTTTAAATAACAACCGGTTAATGTCCCTTTATTTAAAATTAAATTGGATTGATGCATCTTTTAGGTAATAGTGGCATACCCAATATGTATGAAAACTATCAGATTGTAGGAAACTGGCTAGTAACATAGGACACGTGTAGGTTACAATTTATTTCATTGCCAGTGTTTGTGAATGCAGTTACCTGTAAATGTTACCTTGGCATATAATAATTAGGAAAAGGAAACAATTTTTTATATTTTAGGATG
Organism: Falco rusticolus; assembly: GCF_015220075.1. Classification (NCBI taxonomy): domain Eukaryota; kingdom Metazoa; phylum Chordata; class Aves; order Falconiformes; family Falconidae; genus Falco; species Falco rusticolus. The sequence goes on from NC_051190.1 coordinate 40,677,260, forward strand.
GCATAGGATTTGCACCTGTGTCTGAAATAAAAACTTTGTAAAAAAAAAAAAAAATTGCAATAAATATTGCATAGAATTATGGAAAAGCTGCGGCTCATGTTCCCAGGAGTGGAGCTTCACAAGTTGTTAACATAATATGGATTTAAATGAACTGATTTAATTATTCTGTCTCAGTTTATATGGTCAGTGTTTGCTCTGAAATAAGAGCAGGGTGGGTGAAGGGGGTTGCTTAGTGTGTGCTCCTTTCCACAAAGGGTATCCTTGTTATGAAGGATCTTTTATATACAAGGTGAGATTCTTGTCGTTATACGGTGCTATCGTAAGCTGGGATCCTTGAAGGGTCATTGTCTGAGTCAGAACTGGCTTCCAGAAGTGGTCAACATGTTAGCTGTGCAAGCAGAATTAATCCTTTTCCAGGGGAAATCCTTTTTATGTGTTCCATGTGTAAAAAGAAAAGAGAGAGATATAAATCCCCTTATCCATGCTTTCCTTTTGGAGTTGTGCAAGTCTGTATTGTCTGAGTTAGGCTAACACAGAAGAAATACAGGCAGTACACCAACTCCTGTTGTTAATTAAAAAAATTGATGGGGATTAAATGGTAGCAGCTTTTTTAGACTCTGTGGTACGGTTTGCTAAATTTAGGATAGAAGGACCTGAGGATACTGATCGGGGAACCTTCAGTGCCTTTGCTTCCTAAAGAAGCCTAAGACAAGTTGTTTGTGCACACTGTACTAACATCAAATAGAATCTATAGGTGATGTGGAGTCAAAGCAGCTGTCCCTGCCTTGTTGGACACCAGTGTACCCAGAGGGGCAGCAGAAGGTGCTTAACACATTGGCTCTTGGCATAATCAGAGTCCTGCCCTTCGGCGCTGCTATCCAGCAGAAAAAAGCAGTTCTGCATAAAATACGTAAAGGTAGATTGGACCAGACGGTGAGTTTATGAAAACAGGGAGGATCTCCCTATAATCACTGTAGTTCGTGGACGATTACACCACACAAAGACAGACCCAGAGCCTCCTTTACCAATTTTTTCAAAAGTGGTAACAGTGTCTAATTTTCTCGCCAAGTGCATGAGTCACTTTGGTCAGCTCAGTTTGAAAGGAAGAGGGCAGTTTCAGGCAGCGCTTCGAAACATCTGTTGCTTGAAAAATCAAGATTTCATGTTGGCTGCTGCAGAGGAGTTTTTTGCAGGCTAGGAATCTCAGTGTGGTGCAAACAGGAGTTTGCTCTCTCCCAGTCTGGTGAGGAACTGGATTTACACATTTCCAGTGAGGGATGGATTAAAGACAAGCACTGTGCACAAGAAACCAGCCCAGGTTGTCATCTATTTTATATTTTTACTTCAGTTTTCTCTTCTGTAGAGAAACTAACAAAACAGTACACTATATTTGGAATGCTAATGGCAGTCAAGTTACATCAAAAGAGGAATCTATTATTAAATTGACAGAATGTCAGTGGCAGAAATCGGTTATAACTTGTTCTGCATGTCATTATCTGGAAAAATCACATGCAAATTTTTAACATTGATCAAAATTCCATTTCTCATTGATTTTTGCTGTGCTAAACCTAGGACAGAATAAGAAATTATTCTTGGGAGTAGTTTGGTACGCAACAGAAATTGCAGCACTTGAAGCCAGTTTTTAACTCATGAGGTGTTTATGTTCATTTCTCCCTTAGAAATAATGTTTACCTAAGTCAGTGAAACCTGGGTGAGGTCTTTTTACATTTAAAAGAGATTTCCCACATATCTGTTTTTGATTGTCATATCCTTCAGTGTGCTTGTCCAAATCCTGCCCACATGCCGCTATGCAAATGAGGCACTCCCACAGAGTGAATGTTCTGCACAGAAATCATGAAACGCCTAAGCAGCCTTTTTTTCTTTTAACAAATGGAGTCCTAAAAAATATTCTGAAGAAAGTATAAATCTTCCCACCAGCTGAGGATAATGCAGGGGCACCTTTAAAATATATTGTTATGTAAGCTTATAGGAAGAAATGAAGCAAAAATGGCAAAGTTTTGCTACAGTTTTAGAAAGTTGCAGGCTGATTGAGGTGGAAAATAAACGAGTTTAATTCACTTAAGCTACTGATTAAGTCAATAATAAACTGACACAGACTTAGCAGGCAACTCTCTACATCCTTGACTGAAGAAAACTGCAATGTTAAGAGCTGGGTAAGAATCAGTTGCTCATAATACTTTTCCAAAGCACCAGCTACGGTTATGTTGTTGGAGATGATGCTTTTCACCGGAGTAGAAAAGTAGTAAAACTCATGGGTTGACTGTTCTTTAATTTGCAGCTTAGTAGAGTTTTCATTTGCTTTGCCGCATTAGAAGAGCGAGCTGCACCATGTTGGGCAGCCCCAGAAATGACCAGCATGGCTCTTGCATGCCTCCGTGCTACCTGCCCAGCACATTCTTTCGCTGTCTTTTGACAAAAACCTTGGTCAGTTGATCCCTTTGTGAAAGCGGTTTGTGTCCTGTTTTGAAAGCAGCTTTGTTTCAGAGGAAGCTCCGGGAGCTCCCATGTGCACGTTCATGGCAAGAGAGCTGGATATGGGGCAATTTCTAGTCTTTGAGGTTTTAAGGTGGTAGGTGAATGTATCACAATTTTATCTTTTCTGTAAAAATTGTACATGTAAAACCCAAAAGCTAAATCAGTGTTATGAACAAAATCTAATACTGTAGCTCAAACAAATATTTTTAAAACCTTCCTTGTTCCTTTACAATTTAAACTAAACCAGTCATATTAGAAGCTGGACTCTTTGTGTGTTCTATTCTTATATTTTGTTCTTGTAAGTCAAAATGTATTAAAAGATGACTGAAAGTTTGTTCCTTGGTTCTTCGTAGTTCAGTGATCTGTTTCCATAAGTTGAAATAAGTAAATGTTTAAAGCCATCTGTTTCCTTTGGAATTAAGAGTAATAGTATTTTCTCTAGTGTTAAGCTTTTAATTAATACTGAAATAAATTTAGGCTAAATTTAAGTTGATCTTTTTGGACATTATTCAAATAACAATATATGAATATATACTATTTAAACTACTATAGGTCTTTTTTATTGTAAATAATTGTATTATTTCTGTTGGGAAATCACCTAACTTGGACATTAAAAATTAAGTCTGATACACAAAATTGAACAAGATCACCCTGGTTAGCTGGGTGGGATGTCAGCAATGTATAGGCCTTACTCAGGTCTTCCTTAAAAGATAAATTTATCCAATAAATGTGCTGACCAGAACGCAAAATTATATTTCCATTTGAACATAGTGAAAAATTAGAAAAATATTTATCACTTGAATCAGTTATGTCTGCTCCTCACTTTTGCTCATGACAGCGTGATTTCACAGCTACGTTTTGGATATTACTGATATCATCAGCTTGTTCCTGGGAAAGCCATAAAATCCTGAGTCAGGTCACTCGGCAGTCAAGTGGAAGAGAAAACTGCTTTTCAGCTATATTGTATTGCTTTAAATTGCAAATGTCTTTGTATTTGCTTCAGGTTTTTGTTTTGTTTTGTTTTTAATCCTGCTGTTGGACTCTCTGTGTTAGAATCTAAGATTTATATTTCTTTGACTGTTTAATGTTTTCTATCATCGCCTTCATAAATAGTAATGACTGGCTTATGTATATCCAGGGAAGTAAGGCAAAAAAGTCCTTGACTGTGCCAAGTCTGAAAAAATTTAAATGAGTGTATCAAATGTTAAAGAGTAGGAATTAAGGCTTTATCAGCTAACCATAAGCCAAGAATCTTTTAAATTCAAACAATGGTTTGATAGATACAGCTAAATCTTGCTTTACTTATGAAAGACAATGGCAGGCATGTAGTTCAAAGGAAGAGGTTTCACCTTAATGAAAGCTATTTAACATGTTATTCTAAATCCACAGAAAGGCAAATCTTTATTCCACAGTGTAGATCATTTCTGTTAGGGGAATCCCACAAATTTTAATTTTAATGAACATTTTTCTTTTTCTCATTTCTAATTAGCTTCAGCACTTAGATTCCAGAATGCTAGCCTTCAACACTGAGATTTCTAATGGTAATAAAGCACTTGAGGTGGTATTTAATTAAAGTAGAGTGGTGATAGGAAAGACCTGAGCAGGACGAAATGCTAATCCTTTTGCATTGCTCAGTGTCCCCTTGTGATTGTGATTGATGAGTTGATTTCTCTTTACAACTTCATTTGCATCATGTGGTAATACCCACAGGCAGAGGTGCTGTGTATTTCTGGATGAGAGCTCACCATTAGTGCAAGCTAATGTGTTAAATGGCGTAGAGGTAGGGTGAAGAGCTCTCTTAGCTCTTAAGCAATGTATTAAATAACTGGTTTATGGTGGCTGATGTGCCTCCCCATATAAATGCTAGTGCTTCTGTCTACTTTTACCTTGAAGATATGCATTCCCCCACCCACTATCTGTCCTACCTTTCCCACCTTCTATTTATCTCAGTTATTGTGTTACAATAATCATGTCGGGTAGTGGCTGCTATGAGGAAAGGCTATAGAGCTTTCTTTGAATCTTAGAGGCAAAATAAACTGGCCAGGACTCTTAAAAAAATGCATCCTTTCCTTATTACAGAAATTCTGGCTCCAGCTTGAAACTTCTGTAATGGCAGAGCTGTTTTCTTGTCGGGGACCGAGAGGTTTGTGGTGGGACTATCCAAGCTTCTTACGCTGTCGGTCTGCTTGCACAGAAAGCTGTAGAGTCATCACCACTTCACCCCTCAAAACTGGCTTTCCTGCAAGCAGATCCGACCTGCTCACATCTGAACAGGTCTCCATGTACTATAAGAATTTCCAACAGTGAATTTCTATGGATTAGTGTAGGCAGATTAGTACAGTGTATTTCCTCCAGCCCCAGCAGAAGCCAACACTGTCCTGGGCTGTATAAACAGGAGCATAGCCAGAAAATGGAGGGAAGTGATTATCTTTGTTTACCTGGTAATTGTGAAATCACGTCCAAGACATTTGGCTCAGTTTGGGGCTCTCCAATACGAGAAAGATGTTGATCAACTGAAGTAGGTTCAGCAGAGAGCCCCCAAGATGTTCATGTGCTGTAGCATGTGCCATATGGTAATAGGCTGAGGGACCTGCACATGTTCAGCCAGAGCAGGCTGCAGGGTGATGCGGTGGCAGCCATTCAGTGCCCACAGGGAGGTTATCGAGAGGTTGGGGTAGTCTCTTCAGAGGGTCGTGGTGAGAGGATAAAAGGCAACGCACAGAAACTGGAACAGGTTCCAACTGGGAACTTCTATGAGGTTTTTCATGAGGAAAAATTTTTCCCCTGAGGACAGTTTAACATGGGAACAGGTTGTCTGGAGAGTTTGCACAGTCTCTATCCTTGGAAATTTAAAAAAAATATCTGGATCAGGGTTTAATGCCCCTGGGTCTGATAGTGTAACCAACCCAGCTTTGAGTGGGGGGTCTAGAGGCCATAGCATGAAGAGTGGAGTTAAACACTCCTAACTTCCATAGCCAGGTACCTTTTATTTTTCACAGCTGATACGCATTGTCTGAAACCAAATTTAAAACTAATTCCTTACCCTGTCAATTGGATTATCCAATGTAGTGCAGGCGTGCAAATCTTTAAAACACTGTCTGTACCTTCTAGGCTGTCTTACCCGTTGCCACTGTCACTCCAGGGATGAGCTGGCCTCGCTGCCGCTTTCTGCGTACCATTTCTCCTGTCCCTTTAGTGAATAGAATGCTCTGACAGCCTTTTTGGGTTTAGATCAAAGTATTATTAAACCAAAACAGAGGGCAAGAAATATTTTAAGTCAGTGTAAAATAGCGAACAATCTTATGTGTGCACTTGTATAACCTAAATGGTTACTCTCCCTTCGGTTGAGATTTTACGCAGTTTTCCATTTCCCAGTCACCACTGATCTCTCAGGTCAAGAGTTTCTTCTTTTACAGTCTTTCTCATGTGAGTGAATGTCAGTTTTTAAGCTAGCAAGGGCGTTTGTTTTACTGAGTTCACAAGTCTAGACTTTTTCCAAATGTAGTTGTCTCAGCTCACATTTGAAAATAAACTGGCAAAATGAACGGTTCTTGCAAAAAGAATAGTTATTGCATATTTTCCTTATTACTGGTCAAGGGGCATTCCTGCATCATCATTCCTTACCTTGCTTGTTTTTCCAGAAGCCTGCTTTAAATGGAAGGAATACCCAGAGAGATCATTGCAGAAATTATGGTGGTGGTTTAAGAAGCTCCCTAGCTGGAGGCTTACAGTCCTCTGGGTGAGCCAGCAAAGGGCAGCTGGAACCACCGTTATGCTGGGCTCTGTGGGACAGGGTTTGTAGTAGCTTGCTAATTTATTTATTTTTAGTTATTAAGTGAAAAGGTGCAATGGTGTTGCACTTTCAGACTGGCAGAATGTGAATTGTTAGCCAACAAATTCTAGTAGCAAACACCTTTTCAATTTCTGGTTGATGTATGTAAGAAATGAAAGCAAAATGTATGAAATTGTTAAAGCCCAAGACACACAGAAATCAGGGTGTAAGTTCATGGTGTCTTCACCCTCACTGACACTTTTCTGCATAGAGCAATAGAGACTTTTACAATGTGTACTGCTTATATTCTTTGAATTAATGACGTATTCTCTGTTTAATTGGAAATATTTTATATCATAATTTGTTTGCATCTGAAGTGTGTGAGAGGTCTTGAGTTCAAGTTATTTAACCGGTGTTCAATCTGTGTTACTAAGATGAAGTTAAAATAATAGTTTGAGAAATTTATTTTGTAATCCTTATTAGCAAACATTTTCAGATCAATTTACTACGCTTCATAACTCCCCATTGAATTTGGTTCTTAATTTGATACCATGAACACATATATGTGTGTATGACACTAAAATTGAATTTGGTGTGCATTGCCTTTCTTAATTGATGCTATTAGTCACTGCAGACCTCTTTACTGGAGGATTTTAATCTACTTTTTCACCATTTTTAAACTGAAATTAGCTCACCATGTTGTTTTTTTGGTTTGGTGGGGGTTTTTTCTGTTGTTTTTTTTGTTGTTGGTTGTTTGTTAGTGGGTTTTTTTTTTTTTACTATTCTTTAGAACTGTAGGCAGTGGAAATAATAATAGTTGTATGAATTAAGAATCCATTCTAAACATTGAACATTTTTGTTACCATGTGAGGTCAACTGATGAGCAGCGAACCCTTTGTGGTTATCTATACGAGGTGGTTAATACACTTACCACATCATTAAGACTAGCTAAAGTTGCATCAAGTTCCAAAACATCTTTTCATCCTCCAAATCCTGGGTAGATGGGCTACAATGGCATCTGGAATAAAAGAGAGCAGACAAAAAAAAAATTCTCTACATTGTACTGGTCTATAGCCTCCAATTTCTGTTCAGAGTAGTTCACAATTCTGTGAGATGTTTGCATGAGTTAAGGTGTATATATGAAGGTCATCCATGTTTTTCATGTTCATACTTAAGCCACGTTACTGTGTCACCATGCCAATCAGATAGCATTTTGCATCTGCTGTACACTCAGTCGTTGCAATAAATATTAAATGGGAGAATCAGATTTTTCAGGTAGGTGTCCAAAGAGGATACAGAGGAAGTAATAAAGGAGGCTATGAAGAAGATTGGCGGAGTCAGCAGGAGGTTTAAAAGATAGGGAAAATTATATCAGGGCCTGAATGAGAAGAGAGGAGAATTCACTAAGAGGCTTGGCAAAATAAACTCACTACATTTGTATAGGTAGACTTCTGCCTTTTATGTACCTGTTTTGGAGCCTGAATTCTATTCATACAGTCTTCATGTCTTCTGTGGTGGACTGAGCCTGCAAAAGTGCATACTTTACATAAATGCCCCTTAACAGTTTTGGTTACTCTCCCAGAATAAAAATCCATGTTTCTACAGTTTTGTTATATTTAGTCTCTGGCAGCTGAAAACTGGTTTATTTCTGATGGATTATATAGTGATCATTTTTCATTGTTGTTCAGATAAGCCATTAAACATAGGTAGAAAAAGCACATTTCAGTAAAAGCCTATCAAGTTTGTGTTGCATTGCTCAAACACCTTTCCTGAAGCATAGGCCTTCACATAGCTGATTCTACCAAGTCTGACAAAAATTGGTAGGTATTGGTCAGCTCATAAATTATTGTTCTTTTTTAAATGTGCTCTTAACTAGCAGAAAGCAGATGATGTTCCTTTACTCTTAAGACAATTAGCAACACTCATTGTACCTATTGCTGCTTCAAGGGAAATGTCTCTCCTTTTACATAGGCAGACTTCAGAGGAACATAAATAATTGACAGTTCGCATACTGTAGCTATGAGTTCAGGCATACTGGGTGTGCATTAAAAAGACAATGGAATAGATTAGTTTGAGGGTATAATATATATATCAAAATTGTTTTATACAGATATCAGAATATTAAATAAAAGGGAAAGGCTTCATAAAGTCTCATATAATCCCTCTTGCCATGGTTATATGAGTAGTTACTCAGGTTTTTTCCTTTAAGTATGCTGATATGATTAAATTTAACTTGACACAAGTGATGTACTGTACTATGTGACTGTAATATTTAAAAGGAAAACCACTTTTCTGATTGAATACCTACTAGCTATCAATTTCTGTTTAGCAATATCTAATCTGAATTTCTTTTGCAGCTAGAATGCTAACACATTTGCTCTATTCTCCACCTCACTAGGTGCACACTCAGCAAATACTGAACTGTTTCAATAATTTTTAGTATCTTATTTAATCTAGTATTTTGGTATAAAAGACAGCCCATTCACTTCACATGGATTAAAAGCTGTTTTCAGGGTATAACTCTTCTTTCCCAAAATAGTTCTGTAGATGCTTATTTTCACTAATTCTAGAGTTTGGATGCTGTGGCTGTTACACATGCTGCTGCACTGTATAAACACAAATGCTGTTGGATGTGGTTGCTGTAAATTAGCCGTATGCTTCTGGTATAAATATGCTACAGTTTTTCTCAATGCTGTTTCAGTTTTGGAAATACCTTTCTTTCCACCAGCCCTCCCTTTCTTACACACACAGGCACAAAATAAAACCGTAAACTGAGAAAGAGCATTTGTACCCAGTCCCACAATCTATATTATTTAAAATAATGTATTGTTCAAAGCAACGGTTTTCAAGTTTACCAGGGTTAAGCACCTATGGCATATGGCAGAGGCTAGCTTTACAGCAAGATTTGCTACCCTATGTATATGTTTAGTCTTGTGAAGAGGGGCTACAAAAAAAAAAAAAAAAAAAGTATCTCCAAAGATGATGTGCAGGGAGAAGCAATATAGTTCTGGAGATTTGAGAGCAGTTTTAGTCCCTGTCCTACAGATGGGGAGATTAAAATACAAAGACAAATTGGCTGTTCCTTCCATGGTAACAGAAGCTTTTTACAAATTTAACAACATAAAACTTACCAATCATTATAGCCAGTGGAAGTCTTTCCAATGCTATAGGAACCATTAAAGGATTTTATTTTCTTCATAGCTGCAGGTTCATTGTAGTACTCCATTAATAGATTTTTGTTTCTTTTCAGCCAGTTGTGACGTTCAGCCCTGTTCAGAAATATATTTTGCATTACATAAACAAAAATTATCACCATTTTTATCTGGTGGGTGAGAAGAGCTATACCTCTCTTCCATATTGTGGCTTAGTTTGCTAACGACAAACATTGGAGTACACAGTTACTTGTTAATGTTATAACAGCATCTTAACATAAACATTAACTGAAGTACACCAATGATCTCAGTGATAAACAAGAACAGCAAAGGTAGCTGAGGTAGTAGCCAATCTGTCTGTTCCTTGTGTCCAATGATATTTTGATAGTAATTTTAATCTCAGAAGTAAAGAGCATCAGAGGTCACGTTCCAGCATTTCATTTCAGTGCCAAAACATGAATGCTGCTTTAACTGGTATTAAATAAGATGGCATTGCTCTGTTAGTTGGTCATTGCAGCTCAGGTCATGGTCCATCACAGATAACAAAATTATGGAAATTTTAAAAGTAAACAAAATGATGGGAAAAGGACATTGTCTGAAAGCAATGGTAGAATAGTTACTTTCTAGACCATTTATGTTTTATTTTTCCTGAAAATTTAAATAAGTGAAACAGCAGAATGATGGATTTCTTACCTATAAACCTATATTCAACTTTATAGAAATGACTTCGTTTTAATCAAAAGTTTATGGGTGTGAAAATCACAGTTGTTGTCTCTTGGAACTGATAAGTATAATTTGTGGATATATTAATATTCATATTCTGCCACATTTGTTCAAAATATTGATGTCAGATATCTAAACCCAAAAATTCTGTCTGCTGAAAAGTTACAGGTATAATGCAGAATATGTGCAATTTCCACATACATTTGGATGTTATTGCATGGGATCTCCATAAGCAATACACAGATGAGTTATTTGGTTTTTGTGGCTTTTTGTTGTTGTTGTTTGGGGGGGGGGGTTGTTTGGGTTTTTATGGGGGAAAAAGGAAGTAATAGAATTTCATTTGCAATTCAAAAGATTTATAGTCTGTAAGCAGTCTGCTTCAAGGGCAAATAAGAAGACACTTAGTATTTGATGTAGATTATATGTCTGTGTTTTTAATACCTTTTTAATATATAGACTAAAACTGAAAAGGGGTTCAGTGAATGTGCAGTGAACTTCATTCCCTCAAACTTATTCCATGATGCTCAGGGAGCAGAACTTTGCACTTTTCCATGTTGAGCTACGTAGGATTTTTCTTCCCCAGTCCTTGTGTTTATCAAGACGTCCCCAGACTGAGGCTCCATAGATTAGTGTTATCTACAAATTTTTTGAGGATGTACTCTTTGTTCAACAAAATCACAATATGAGACCCTTTACTGACTTTAAAGTATTCAGCTTACACCTGGTCAGGAACCAAATGTTAAGCCCTTGATCTTCGAGCCTGACAGTCCAGCCAATTTTCAACCCATCTGACAGTCCAGCTCTTCCTTCTCAGTTCTCAATGAGGAATGTGATGGGAGACAGCATTAAAAGCTTTACTGACGTCAAGTTAGAGATTGTATCTGGTGCACGTTAACTTTGTCCTTGTAGCCATTTGTTTTTGTTTTTTTGAAGGCAACCAGGCTGGTTTTTCAGCCTGTTTTCACCTGAAACATCCATGCTGACCGTTTCAAATTATGTCTCCTTCATGTGCTTGGAAATTGATGCCAAAAGGATGTACTCCGTGATCTTTCCAGGGCCTGGATCAGGCCGAGTGATCAGCAGTTCCTTGAATCATCCTTGCCTTTTTTTAAAAAAAGACAGGAGTAATGTTAGCTTTTTGAGTCATCTGGGACTTCCCTATCAGTGTAATTTTTCATAATTTAATAGGCATTGGCCCATGATCACAGTGATTCACTCCTTCCATGCCTTCTCTTGAATGCCTTAAGGCTTCAAATACGTAAATACATCTAGCTTCACTATGTAGTCTCCAACCCATTGCATCTCCATTATTCATTGACCCTCCCCTTTGCTACCCATGCTGTCCAGGTTTGGGGTGCAATGATTTACGAGCAAACTTTATGTTAAACAAAAAAGACATGAAATATTTCATTATGAGGACTTTTTCATCACAAGGCTGTCTCCTCCCTGCGTCAACATTTTCCTTGAACCTTCTTCTGCAGCAAGCAGACCTGGTATGTGGAATCCTTTTTTGTCACCTTTAATGTCCTCACTAGTCTTAGTTCCAGCCAGTTTGGACAAAAAACCTTCCAGATTTTGTCCTCGAGTACCTGAGCAATATTTCTATGCTCCTTTTTTGTTGCCAAGCCTTGATTCCATTGCTGGTATGCTCCCATTCTTTGTCCATCTTCTTTAAGCAACTTTCTGCTTAGCCATGTGGGCCTTCAGCTTCCTTCTTAATGGATGCTTCGTTCCTACACGCTGAACTTCTTTTTAATCAAGGGCTAAATCAGTCAGGCTGCTACCTTGGACAGTTTCCTCTCATGAGTGCACTTCAGGGATTCCTAACAATTCCCTGGGTAAGCTGAAGGCTCTTTTCCAGAAGCCTGGGTTTCTAACACTGCTGCATATCTTCCTGGTCTTCCTTGAAATTCCTGAACTCAGTCAGGTCATTGTTTTTGTGGAGCTTACCACATAAATTGAACTCTTAAATTTACCTGATTTAAGCAAAGTAACTCCCATTAGTTCACTTGGGCCAGCGTTACAGTAATCATTATTGCCCAGCCTGGCTAGTTCAAGCCAACTGGCTCATGAAGCAGCCCTCTTTACTGTGGTGTTTGCAAACAAATAGTGGAGGCGGTAGGACCTGCAGTCACTTTGCTGCTTAAGACAGTTTACGGCATTGCATTCTCATTTCCCTTTCTAGCTGACTGTGGTCCTTATTTTATTTTGGTAGAGTCAAGTAATGATCCTCCCATTTGTGGTATTGAAACTTGGACCTTTTTCACATGTAATGGATAAGCTGTGGTTATTGTGGGACTGCCTTAGAAAGGGATTCAGCACAAGGGGTTATGAAGAGAAATGTCCTCTTTCTTTTCCGCTGCTAAATCACCGCTCATCAGTGAAAGATTTTGTCCCCGGTTAAAAGAGGTCATTCAAAGTGTTCCGTTCAAAGGGATGGCATGCCAGCTTGTACTCAAATAACTGCTGCTGCCCTTCAGTCTTCTGGCGTGACATTGCTCGCTCTGTCCCTGTGTGTAGCCTTGGTTTACTACAAATGGAGTACCAGGGGTAAGTGGCTTTTTGATGCTGTAACTTCACTGGCGCTTTTGTGAAGCAGACAAAAGCCTGCTAGGCGGAGCAGTGACAGCACTGCGCCTGTGTACAGGTCTGTCCTCTGGGTTCTCTGTGTAATACTTGTGACATGCATCACTCATTCTGCCTAGTATTGTTTTTAATATGAAATCATTTGTTTGTACATGAAAAATAGCTGATTTAGGTACACATGAAACTATGATATAGTTTCCTCAGAACAAACGGCCTTCAAACATGTCTGCACGTGACTGTAGGTTCATCGCTTTCTGTGCCTGATGGAGCTGGCAAATACATCATTATATTTTGTGCTATGTCCATAAGGAAACTGCCTGAAAAAGCAGTTTATTTAATATACTCTGGATGAGGTAGCATCTGTAAATTAGGAATAACTTTGGGCAACTATAAACCTTAGCTAGATTAAATCATCCGATTTAGACACTAAAAAGCCAGCTGTATCCAATCAGAGTCTCCTGAGAAATTCAGTTGGTTTTTCTGGAATAAATTGCAATTGAGATGCTGAAACCTTCTTACAACAAATCTTAAATGAATCATTTTAGCTATGTTACAAGAATTTTTCTCATTTCTAGAAATTATCTAACTGTTGAATACTGTATGCGTGCAACTGGATTTGGTTGCTGTTCAGTTCTCCTCTGCAGACTCTAGTCTTTTGGAATATTCAGTCCTTGACCAATAAGGTGGCATTTAGGGAAGTTTTTTGACTCAAATTCTGGAAACACTTATGCTTGTGTGTAAGTTACAAGGTAGGAATAGTCTCAGCAGAGGCTAGAAGAAAGACTTACAAAGTGCGATGGAGGGTTGTGTCAAGACCAGACATACTTTTGCTATGTATGCACGGTTTGTCACCTGGGCTAGTATATCTGGCTTCTGGGAAGCACTAATACATCCTGGTAAAATAGCCTTGCCAACAGGTCTCTGCTGCTTTTACTGCTTTAGCTATGAATATTTTTGTCTGTAGCTATAAAAGAAAGACCAGTGGTTCCTGCTTTGTAGACATGTAGGCTCTGTGGTTGCAGTGCATGTTTCTTTCCTCTTGTGCACATCATCAGCTGTGGTAGCTCCGAGATCTGTGTTAACTAGATTACAAGAACAGATAGCTGCTTTTACCATCTCCTGTAAAGGCTTGTAATTTACCAGTTGGTCTAGGTTGCCTTCATTCTTGCAAACTGAAGACTGAAGATTAGCAAGAAATGATTTCTCAGGACAAAATCTATGTCAATATAGCATAATATATGCCTTCTACTTTGTCCTCTTCTCCAACTGGCATTGATTGTTTCTTCAGTGCATTAACCTCTCACTTCTCTTGTCACAATTGCTTGGGAACTGATCCAGTTTTAAAAATCCCATCTCTTCAATCAGTATTACAGTAAAACCCCCACCAAATATTGGCTTTTTGAACCGCTTTCTCAGATACTGAAAAAAATAGAAAATGGACCTATTAGCTTTATTACCGTTCAGCTCTAGGAGGTGGCAGTGATTTTCAAGATATTAATATATCAAATAGAATAAGATTTTATTTCAGTACAAAAATTGCAGATAAAATTAGAAAGCTTACATGCCTGTAGTAGTTATTGTTTTAGAGATGATGCAGATTGTAGAGAAAAATACTCTTTTCTATGGGGATGTGGTTGTCAAGGCAGTGTTCCTCTATATACGATAAAAACAGCGACATTTGGCAGAAAGTTAAGACATGTCACAGTTCACAACATTAATTTGCATTGTTTGTGAAACTGTTCTTGTCTTGCATGCACTATAGTGATTGCCACTTTCATACTTCTCTGGCTGTGGATTAAAAAAATGTAAATATATTTTTCTAAGAAAGCATTCTAAATCCATCTCAAATAACTGAGATACTGTTTCTTGAGGAAAGAAAGAAGCCTAGAAGTTGCAGCTAGTTTCTTTCTTGTCAGTGAAACCTTATGCAGAGAGTCAACGAATAGAATAAAAGTATGAAATCCATCTTGAAGGTATTCTGCTGCTGTGGAAACCACATGGAATCGTACGGTAATTCAGGTTGGAAGGATACTTCAGTTGCCATCTAATCCCAGCATCCTTTTTTAATCAGGGATAACAACACAGTTCAGGTTGCTCAGGGGCTTGTCCAGTTGTGTTTCAAAAGTCTCCAAGATGCCACAGCTTCTCTGCAGCGTGTTCCTGTGCCTAACCTCCCTCATATTCATTATTTTAGTCTTTATATCCAACTGGAATTTAGCTTTCTGAAACTTTTGACTGTTGCTTCTTGTAATTTCACTCTGTTCCTCTGAAAAAAAGTCTGGTTCTGTCTCTGTAACCATTCAGTTGGAGAAGATGCAATTAAGTTGTCTGGTAGTGCCCTCTTCTTCAGGCTATGCTAAACCTGCTCCCTCAGCCTCTCCTGTGTCTCCCGTTGCAAATACACCTTCTGTCCTGGGGGACTCCGGACCGGCAGTGTTCCAGGTGCTGTCTCACAAGCGCTGTGCGGAGAGGAATGATCTCTTTCCTCAGCTCTCTGACCACCCTGTTGCTAATGCAGCCCTCTGTGCCGGTAGCCTTTATTGCCTCAAATGCAGAGCGCCAATTCGTACCGAACTTACTGGTCACCAGGACTCTCACAGACCCTTTCCCGCAGAGCTGCTCCCTCAGCACTTGGTCCACAGCCTGTACGGATGCAAGGGGTGGTTCTGGCCCAAGAGCAGGGCTTTGATCAGGTTGTTGTCAGCCCATTCCTTTAGCTTCTGAAGACCCCCATAGCTGCTCCCCGTATTTGCTGTCATGGGTGAACTTGCATTCCGACACTTCATAAAAGTCTCTTATGAAGATGTTCAACAGTTTTGGACCTGGCCTTGATGCCCAAGGGCTGACGCTAACAGCTGACTGACAGTTAGACTTCTAAATATTGACTCTTTAAAGGCCAGCACTCCAGGCAGCTTTTTACGCCCCTTGTATGTTGACAATCCAATCCTTTTTTTCTTTTTTTCTTCTATTTGGGTACAAGGATGCTGCATCGTCTTCTTCAGCATGCTCCAGTAAAGGTGTAAAATAAGATTAGGTGTACTTTCCTATATTGACTTGTGGGAAAGGACAAGCTCCTTTTATACCTTCCTTTTAAAATGTTTTAAAAATCAATTCTCACTGTGAAAATGAATTGTAGATACACCTGCTGAATGCTCCAGATTCTCTTGCTATGTGGGTCTTCAGGTAATTTTGGAGACTCATGTTTTCAAAATGGGTTGTAAAAATCTTACTATGTATTTAAAAAAGGAAAATACTGACTGGTGGAATAGAAGATTGAGTTGCAGTTGAAAAGACCTGTATAAAATACCTAAAAGTTAGCACTGGAGAAAGGACAGGCAGGAAACCTAAGTTAAAAAAAAAAATAAAAATAAAAGGAAGATTTAGGTGTTAACATGGAAACAAAACAAATAGGGTGACAGTCATGTCCACTTGGGCCATTTGCAATAGCAAGAGAAAGAATTGTCATGTAGGAATGTAGGACAAGGAAAGCTATTGTAATAAATCACAGCGTCATAAAAGTTGTGGAAAGTTTCGGCAGAGACAGTTGGAAAGAATGAAGGTGTCAGAGGGGAATGCTTCTTTGTATGTATCTACACATCTATAATACTATGTGGTCTTGAATGCAGGCAGAAATTCAGACTAGGACTTAGTTTTTGTTGTTTGCTGCCTTCTGTTAAATGTGAGTAAATGGATATAAGTTTCCTAGGGTTAGGTGTTGTGGTGTTTCATTAGTTTGTTCCGTACTTCAGGCACTGACACAAAATGTGCATTTCCTTTTCAAATGTATGTGTAGCAGTAGCAACAGCAATGACTTTCACTCAAATACAGTATGTTATATGTGAAGAGGACCAAAAGTTAATACTTCTCTGTAATAGGAGTAAAGGGATAGTACTTTCTTGCTAAGGTAGTAAAGACATTTTCTTTTGCCCACTTACTATTATCTTTTTCCCTTATGCTTTCTGAAAAAAAAAATATTGTGCATTACCTTTCTTGTTTTGAGGATACACTTGTTTTGGAATGAGATTTGTTTTTTAAATGAAATCTGAATTTGGCTTTGTGCTGAACCTTCCAAAAAAGAGAGATGGCTGGAGAATTCATTTTGTATGATTGCAGAAGCAAATGATCTGAGTCAAGTGGCCTGGTCAGATAATTAAGCTACAACAGAGAAAGCTCGCAGAGTCAGTCACTTGTGATTATCTGTCCAGCGTGATCGGATGTCTGATTCCTTCTGAAAAATTTGAAGTGGCTGCCCTTATTATCATTAATTGGGGAGTGCCAGCAACAAATCTGGAAGAATTACACTGCCACTTACAAGAAATCCAATATATTTCAGTTGGAATATAAATTTAATGATGAATTGATGGCTGTTTATCTGCTGTTCTGCCCATCCCTTGGAACCTGAACATTTGTTAGAGTAATTCCTACACCACAGGTCTGCCCTGTTTCTGAATTCTTGTGTCTGCAGTCCACGACAGTGACAACAAACGTGTAATCTTTGGGGCTGTCTGTATCTTCTTAGGCTGGTGTTTGGGATGGGTTGTGGGGGTTTTTTTGGTTGGGTTGTTTGTTTTTTCTTTATTATGTGACTTAATTAGAAGTTTAATAATTTTAAACTACCTTCAGAGCATCTGGGAAAGTTCCTTTAATAGTGAAGCTTTAAGTTGCTTCAAGTGCCTCACAGAACTAAACCTTGGAAGCATTTCTGAAATATTTCCCTAGCTAAGGAAGAGGGATGTCATGAAATGAAACAAAAAAGGAAACAGTATTTCATTTGTATGGAAGGATAAAGTACATTTAATCTAAAACAGGCTAGTTCAGTATAGATGAAGTTGTGGAGTTCAGCAACTTTAAAATAACAGTCTTACTGGTATTAACTCTACCACATGAAGGAGGAATTAATCACACAGAAATGCACACATGGTCCTGTACACCATGCTATCACAAAGCCAGAGCGCTGGAAGTTTAGTGGGTTTTGAAACTTTGAATACAGCCGTCTTAATTTTAAAACAAAAACGTTCTGCTTCCGGCAACTTGCATAGTAGCATTTCTAATGTTTTTTAAACAGCTATTAATGTAGTCAAGCTGTGTTTTTTCTTCTTCTGTGTGTAATCATCTGCTCAGTGGTGCACTCTATAACTAGTAGCAGGAGACAGAGGAGTGGCCTGCTGTGATTGATGGGGCGAGGCCCTGCAAAACTGAAAGAGTCCCATCTGGATTAGGTTTTGGGAGCAGTCAGATGTTGAGAGGGAGGTCAGTAAGCCTTGCATTAGCTCCCCCTCCTTCAACACCCCTATCATCCACACTCATGCACACATTACATTGCTCACACGCCCTCATCCATAATTGATGCTTGCTTTGGGCAGATGCTGTATGGCCTGGGACTAGAGCAGCTGCTAAGTTTATGGAGAATAAAGGGAGCAGGATGGTACAGCAGGTATTTTCACTTTTATTTTCACTTGAAACTCTTGATTTTAGTTCAGCCAGGGCATTTCTTATAACCAGCTGCACCACTGCATGCAAGACTCCTAATACGTGCTTTGTTGCTTAAGTCTGAAGGAGGGCAAACTACGGTGGCGGTTATGTATCTCTGCTGTGCTTGATATATCTAACTGAGCTGTTTGTGTAACCAGCAGGTTTAGGGAGTAATGTTGCATTTTTCTTCTTTGTTTCCGTGCCCTAAGGATACGATGCAGTTTGGCTCATTTAACTACAGTATGAGAGGCTTTCTCCAAATGTGAAATATCTCTTGCCAAAGAAACAAAATGCACCAAACAGAAAATAGAGTAAAACAAACAATAAACTGTTAGTTAGACTTTAAAATGCAGGCAAGCAGAAAGGTTTTCATTGAATACATTTTTATGCTGCAAATGTGTTTTTAAAAAGGAACACTGCATAAGTAATGTTTTCTGTGCTCTCTTTTGTGTACAAACATAACAAGCTTGCTTTATTATGTTTTGACGCTTTTCATGCATTTCTTAATTATGAAATCCTTTCAGAGCAGAAGATGCTGAAAAGGCATGTTGAGATCTGAGATACCAGGAGCATTTTAAATTCTAAGCTTTTCTTCAAATAGAGCAATACATACGGAATAGAAGTGACTTCACTTACCTACATCATCAGAATGCTTTCTTTTTTTGTTCTTTAGAGTTCAACATTTAACCAGAAAGCAATAATTTTTATTTTATACACTGCCACGTAAAGCATATTTTTCAGTTGAAATGTGGTTTTCATTAAAACTCGAGCCAGAACATTTAGCAGAGCCTGACTGTCTGCCATTCTTTGTTCTTCTTTCTGTTGCCAACAACTACTTTATTAAAAACCATGCACAAAGTGAGCATTAAGGGGTCATTTAATCTTAAAGATACTTGGAACTGAATCTGAAGGGACAACTTCTGTTTAGCCTCTCATGCCTAGGTTGTATTAAGTGATGTCTGTGTGCTGTCATCCGCAGTTTTGAGATTACTCTGATACCTAACTTCATAGGCTAATTTAGGATCAATATTTCCTGTTGCTTTTTAGGGCCATTTCATATTTTCAGCTTAATGCACTAGGTCTGTTATTTCCTTTATTCATTTTACTTCATTGTCTTGTAAGGAGCACAATAAAGGGACATTTTTGGTGATTATATTTAAAGAATTTTTGGTTCTCTGAAGTCTGCTCAAATATATCTGTCTCTGTAGTCTGGGGTTTTCATCAACTGCATATATATACAAATGTGTGTCAGTCAACACTACATTGTTCTTAATATAATTCCATATTCTAAATAATAAGCTACTGGCTTGATACCCCTGTAAGTAGTAAAGAGCATGTTTATACATCCATGCTTTTATACTTCATTGTAATACTGTGTCTATAGAATTAATTGTGAATCATAAATTCACTTTAATTTTAAAGGCTAGGAAAGGCTACAGTAGACAGTGGTTTTAAGAATCAAACAACTCCGATTTATTGTCAGTGTTATTTTAAACTTATGGCCTACAGTAGAGCGTGCAAGTGTAATTTCTCTAGTGTTTCCACCCCTCTCCCCGCCCCCCCCCCCCCCCAACAACTTAATGAATATGCAGTTCCTGGACTGATAATCTTGTGTGCCAGTGCCCTAAGTATGGGGGCGGTTGCTTGTTTAACTGTAAAGCTGTAAATCCCTGAAAAATATGTATGTAGAATGTTTATATATATATTTATAAAATAATGAAAAAAAACCCCAAAACAGGCAACCCCCTAACCCTTCGTTGTTTACATATTAATGGGGTCTCGGTTATAAATGAGTGATCCAGATCTCAGCTTAACAAGCCTAATGAAAGAGGTGGAAGGGTCTCAGCAATGTGAAGGTTCTGGAATTGCCAGTGCAGTTTGCCATTTTATGATAAATCTAAAAAGTGAGTTGTTTGCAGTTGCTGGTAAAAATAATATGAAAGTTCAACCCTCTTAATTAAATATTAGCTGTAATTAGCACTAAGTGTAAATGCTTTGAATATTAATTAGGGTCTCATGGAACTGCTGTCAAGGTTAATGAGAAACAGTGGGGGTCTCAGTAACATCTGGTTTAGGGCTGGAGGTGGTATAAAAACCTTTAGATCAAATGCACCTGGACATTAGCCCTTGGTCCCTTTGTTGCCATTATTGTTCTCTTTTAACAGCTGCTGACTCTAATGCCATGTTTAGCATCTGACATGAAGGAATAGCTTAAGGACCAGTAGTAACCAGCTACTGTTTTTCAAAGCCAGCACAGTGAAAATGCTTGTACAGGCAGAAGTTTGATTTGCTGTTGTTCATTCTTACCGCTTGCTGAAGTCCCTCCTAAAATATTTGATTAAAAATTTAAGGTGGCCTGCCTGCCCCCCAAGTTTTTAAAAATAATTCTTTAAAATTTCATAAATGACGTTGGTGTAATCCAATCATTGCTGGGTTTTACTGAATCTAGGGTTTATTTTATTTTTTTTTTAATAGTGAAAGTATTAGGTAAAAGAAATAAGAAAGGGACCTTGCCATTTTAATATGAGAGGGTATAAGTATACATTTACAAGACTTTTTAACCTCCACTGAAATTTAAGCAGAGCCAGTATCAGTGCAGCATTAACCTTGGAATGATTGTAGATATATGCAAATGAAACCTGCTGACTTAACCCTGTGAAGTACGTATTTGTCACTGTTCTCATTTTTTAAAGATGGTCGAATGAAGCAATGTAAACTACTTGTCCAAGGCCATACACTAAAACAGATGCAAGAATGGGATTAAAATTAGGGAGGGTTTTATTGCTGATATAAACTTTTAATTTTGGGGGGCACAATGAGTACCTTTTACAAAGGAAAATTTAATTTTCCCTTCTCAGCCTGCCATGCACCAAAACTTATTTCTGTGCTGTGGTTTTGCAAATTCTTAAAAGCTCTTGAGTTTAGGACCAGTTCAGGTCAGAGAAATGATGTCATTAATAATTATGTCATAATTCGTTGAAATGGGCTGGAAATGTCCTGAAGTACAAAATGCAAAACAATGTCTTTTATTCATGCAGCCTGTTCTGATATTTGGAAGACAGGGACTGATGTGTACAAATAAGCAAAATCCCTACATTAGTCCTGTGCAGTTATTTGTACATGTTTTGGTGGGAGAATGGCAGAGTATTTAGAAGACTAATTGGAATTTTACTCAAATATTAATTTTTTACATTACTTGATACCTAGAGGGATAATTTTATCCTGTAAATCAGTTCGTCTGAGTTTGGGATAGTCTCTGTATTAATGGCCTCTAATGCTGTTTCATCTGCAGCGTTATGTTTTGGACAACTTTTATGTAGGTTCTGAAGGCTTGTTCTGTACATTTCCTCCCCTAGAATAATTACTGTTTAGTATGAGCAGAGCATTTAGTCAGACGTCTCTGCTAAATTAACATGCTCAACTATCCTTCATTATATCAAAGAGAAAGATGGATCTGTTTATGAAGAGATGAGGGCATTTGTGTTTAATTGTATAGGCTTATTGTAATATGGAAATAAAATACTGTTGTCTTCAAATTTAAAGCCTCGAAAGCTCTTAAATCTATTTCTTTTGACAGCCTACAGCATAGAATTTTTCTTTTATGTGAAGATCTTGATGTATTTTTAGATTCAAATGCTTATGATTTTGAGTGGATCTCATTATTTTTTTCGCATTTGTTTCGTGCAGTTGCTCAATACGGTGTACCTCGGAGTATTTCTGGATATCTCGTAGAGCGTTGTTTCATAAAATATTTTCAGTGTATGGTTACCGTGCTGTGTGTAGGTTGCAGTATTGTGTTCTGTGGAGGGCAGGTCAGAGTGGATCGCTGGCCATGGGCTTACCTTATCAGAGCTCTGGATTGGCAGTCACGCTCAGCAGCCTTGGGAACAAACCGAGCTTTTTTCCTCCTCATTGTCTGGGTTGAGGCATTAGTTCAGGTAGATTTCGCTGACCTTTCCCAGTTAAAGAATAGTCTACCATTATCCATAGAACAGCAGATTTGTTTGTCTAATTATAGTAAGATTTAATAGGGTTGGCACAGTGGATTTAATTCAGATAAGAAATTTTCTCCTCAAGAAACAGCTGTTGTGCCCTTTTTGGGCCAGCAATCTTAGCAGAATTCTTATCATCGCTTTCTGCGTTACATGTGCAGGATCATGGCTTATTTTATCTCACACCACATTTCTTCTTCCTCTTTTTTCCTTTAATTCTACAGGGTAATCAGGAAGCTACAGCACCTCCTGACACAATGGCACAGCCTTATGCCTCAGCCCAGTTTGCTCCACCTCAGAACGGTATCCCTGCAGAATACACAGCCCCACATCCTCATCCAGCTCCAGACTACACAGGCCAAACCACTGTTCCAGAGCACACGTTAAACATGTACCCTCCTGCCCAGACACACTCTGAACAGAGTGCAGCTGACACAAATGCACAAACTGTCTCCGGCACAGCCACAGTAAGTCAAGGTTACAGATATTTCTAAAGCAGTGTGGTTCAAGAAGTTACATGTGTCTTTATTGATAACATTTATCCTTATGTTACACTGAATAGTTTTGCTCTTTGTTTGTGCTAGGATTGCTCACTGTTTCAGGGTTGAAAGTCTGTCAAAGTTTACCGTTGAACTTGAGGAATATAATTTTGCTGCTTTTGGAGCCTCTTAGTTAAGTGTGGGAGCTTTGTAGAATCTGTAGTTTGCTTCAGTATTAGACAAAGTGATTAATAACAAGACCATGAGTCATATAATAAAGTTTGACTAAGTCCAACATGGAAAAACATTGCAAAAGAGTGGTTGTAAGCAGTTATTTGGGGAAAAAACCCTACCCAAATGAAAAAACAACCCACCCCAAACCAGACTCATATTATTATTTTTAATGGCATCTGTATTTTTGCCACTTATGAGTAGTTTTTCATAGAAGTGTTCATTGAATGACACTATACTACAATTACTTGCAGAACTGTGTGAATGACGATTGTGAAGAGCATGTCTGTAATGCTGTATTTTCCAGAGAGCTTGTTTGTGCAGCCATTACCAAAGTTGTCTGTGGATCTGTGCTCAACAGAGCAGAAATGATAAAGTTCCCTTCTATTTGATTTATACATGGAGTTCTGAAGTGTCATGAATTATGCAAGAGATGCCTTGGATGGCCCTACCTTGTAGTTTAAGTCACAGATTTCACACAGTGCTTCTGTCTTTATTTTAGATTGGGACCCAATATATCCAGTGCCAGCATCTGGCAGATTTCTGAGCCATCAACCACCTGTATTACATGTGTAGGATCTAACACAGAACAGACAGCATGCTGCAATTTGAGCATGTGCTTGAAACACCTCTGCTAGCTGTCCTTGTCCTTGCTGCCACCGTGCTCCATACCTCATCTTTCCTTCCCTTCCTTCCCTGGCATATGTCAAACCTGAAAAGTTTCATGCATTAGAGCAAGAGAAAAGGGAAAGCACGCTCCCTTAAATGAGTTTTCCGAGGATTTATATTTATTGCTGTGTCACTGATTTCTTTATATGGGTATCAACAAGAAAGAAAAGCAATATCAATCGCACAAAAATATTCCTTGTGATTATCATAGAGATGTCTTTGTGAATTAATTACATAGTTTTGCAGTTTATGCAGTAAAATGTTTTGGGCATATTATTTTTGACATGGTAACTTTTTATTGCCCTGATTGGGCCTTTGCTTTAGTGGTGTGAGAAAGTTTAAGTTGCATACCATCCTATTTACATATATCTTATAGCATCCTTTGCAGCTCTGCAGTGTCCCCTCTTATTCATCTCTTTGCTAAGTTAACTTCCTGGTTCTTTCTACCTTTTAAAATTATCTTCCATAATTATTTTTTACTGTTGTCAAACTCTTGCCATATGCACTGTTGCTGGTTTAGAGCAGGAACCCTAAGCTGAATAGATTCTCCAGAAAAGATTGGACAGTGATTAAAGGTATGATCTTTCCTACTGTCCCTGTCTCATTCCTTTTATATTCTGCTATTCTGCTTGCTCTTTTGACCACAGCTGCACACTGAACAGTCCACTGCAATGCCCAGCTCAGCTGTTTCATACTTTGAAACTGTTGGTCTGTTGTTCAGTTCTGAAGTAAAAGACTGTGTAGTGCGAAAATCAATGGTAAAACACCTGTCGATGTGAGTGGGACAGGAGCTCATCCCTCATCATTTATTGCTTTCAATTTATTGTGTTTCTTCACCCCTTTTTGATTTTTCAGTTTGAAGAAGTGTTAGTCTCTTTATCAGAAAAGTCAGGTATGCGTTTTTTCCAACATTTTCCATGGCAAAGGCTGATGAAAAGAAATAATTTGGATTGTCTGCAATGCCCTTATCTTCTTCAGGTGCTGTATTCAATCCCAGCTCTAGCAAATCCAATGATTCCCTTGAAAGTTTCCTGCTTCTGATATACTAATAGGCTTTATTGTTATTTGTTTTTGTATCCTTTGCTATCTGCTTTTCTTATTTCCTTTTTGCCTTCCTAATATCCAACTTATATTTTACCTGTCATACACTTTCTCCCTTCTGGTTCCACATGGAGTGAATTTCCATTCTCTGAAGGATAATACTTCAATTCCACTAACCTTTTGTATTTGGGGAATATAGTATAGTTATTTGCTCTTTTTATTTGGAACCTTTTCTTGCCTTCCTCTTTCCTTTTTTACAGAAGAATGTGCATAATGTTTTGAAGTAGCTCCCATGCTGTTTATAAAGAATTAGATTTCCTTACTTTTGACTTTAAGGTATTTTTGAGAAAGTTTTGGTTTGTTTTGTTTGAAAAAAAATATATATGTTTTTTTTCTAAATTGCAACGGATACTATTCCTCCCTGGAGAACAATGCATTGAAAATACAAGTTTACAAGAAGTGTATCTCTGTTGATCTACATTGTTCAAAGTAGCTTTGACATTTAACACATTACTCACAGGTTAGTTTTACAAACACACAGTCAAATATTGTTTGCACAATTTAATTATGGGTACCTAGTTCTAAAATCTGTTACACAGTGTCTCATTAGCATTTCACTTAACATGCTGTACAGAGATTATATATAAGTATATGCAGATAGATCCCAGGCAGATTTGACAGGGGCTTTGTAACGTTACGAGGGTTCAGCTGTGTACATCTCTCTGTAGGTTCAATAATATATGTTTTTATTATGAAACAGAGCTTCAATAGCACTGTGTCAACTTTGTAACTCCATGTGGTCTTTATTGTTGAAGGAAAAAAAATACTTCTTTCCAGTTCCTGCTCGTTTTTAGAATAGCTGGGTTTGAGTCTTCAAGAATTTTAAGTTGAATTGATGTGGGGACATAGTAGCCCTGGTAGTTTCCAATATTTTTACATAGTTTCCTTTCAGTAAACATTATAAGACGAATGATCAATTGATCAGTCTTTCACAAAAGAATGCTGCTGTGATTAATGTGGATTAGGCAAGCTATTGGAGGCAAGAGCAATTTTTGAATTTTCTTATTCATGTGCATATTTATGTACATGTGAAGCTGGAGATATTCTAAAAATGCATCATAAAAGTTTGAAATACAAAGCTAATAAACTGCAGGGCACTGTATCTAATTTGTAGAACTAGTACCAGAAGTGACTTAACCACATCCATGAAGATCTTACTGCACAGTGAGGCTAGGCACATACCCTGGCTTTTTCTGTGTCCCAGTTTCTTTCTTTTTGTCTGAAAGAATTAGACACTGGAAGCTAGAGCTCACATTGGGTCTAGTGCTACCTAAACCTCGATAAAGTTATAAATAATAGAGATAAAAATCGAAAGGTTCCATGCAACTTTTGTTGATTCCTTTACTACATCACAGTGTGATCCCAGCCCAGCTGGAACCACTGTTGGTATCCCAATTTGCTGCAAATTGAACAAGATTCTGATCATCAGTTTTATTACACGTTTGCAATTTTGTGTACAGTAGAGTGCTCTTAATATAGAAAATCTATAGACTTGATTTCTAGAATCTGTAGCCTCTAGTAAAGGTTTCCTGTGTTGTCTTTGGTCACTCAGAGCCTTTCAAATTGGATGTATAGTACTGCCAAGACAAAATGACAGTGCTTGAAACCAGCTTGGACTTGGTGTGGGACATTAATAAATACAGGATTACAGAATATATAGTATTTTCTATATGCTATTAAAGCAGGCAAATCTGATCAGAAGAGAGTGTATGCTTTTCTTTGATTAAAACTAAAATATTTTGCTGAGAACTTAATAGGAAGGGATCCTTTTTTTTCCTCTTGGATTTTACTTTTTACAACAAACTATTGCACAGACCCTTTTTATACCTTGACCTGCTCCAGGGAGCACACATAATATCTGCATATAATGCTCTGGGTATCTTTTGTCCTTTGTAGCAGTGACTTTCTGTGGACTTCCAACTGCCTTGGGTATCTACCCTATCAAAAAAACTGCCATTTTCCTTCCACTTCTCTCCTAGTTTGATTCCAAAGTTCTTTTCAGTTAAGAGAGAACAGTCTTGCTTGCTTTCGCTTGAATTGACTACCAAGCTCTTTGAAAATTGCAATTGAGGAGTATGGAATGTTCTGATATTGTTAAGACTTTTCTGCATGTTATCCTTAATCAATTCACATGTAATTTAATGGACATTCATCTAGCAGTGAGGATGTGGGGTGAGAAATTCTTTTGTACTTCCAAAAAGTGTACTTCCTAGTGATTTTTTTTTTTTTTTTTTTTTTTATCCATTACTTGCTAAAAAAGTGTAAAACAAGATTCTATTAGGGTAAGTGTTTGGCACAAGAGGTTCTTAGATTGCATGTATAGGGATTGCTAACTTCATATTCAGATGCTGTGAAACAGGAGAAAATATACCAGATAAAAGGGAAGTAAATGTTCAAAGACAGGATGATTTAGCTGAAATAATACAAAATCTTCTGTAGGTAATAAAATACTGTCAAAAGTTACTTTGAGTCTTTTCTGAATAATACGGTTTTCATCTTTTTGGATCAATATATTTGTTTAACTTTAATCAAGGAAGTAGTCCATCTGAGTATATGCACAATCAATACTCATCCAGTACTGGGTTATTTAAGTGCTGGTTGGTAGACTTTTGGAGTTGCATAGCATCAAACGTGCTTTTAGTCATTAACAAAAATAGTAAATTGCTTCTTTCAAGAAGGATGGATCAATGGTAAGTGTGTTACAAAGTTATGGTAAAAGTAATGTCTGATGATTTTGCAGAGTGGGTTTGAGTGTTATGTTAAATAGTTACATATTTTAACGTATTTTTAAGACAGACTTTTGATCATTTTATGAAATATCATATCACCTTTTACCTGTGTACATATGTATATATGCAAACACATTGTACATACATTGTTCCGAGAGTAAAACTTGTTCAGTTTTTGCCTGTGGTTTTCATGCTCAACTTATGTTGATGTCAGTGGGCAATGAGTATGTAGATACAAAGGGCGTTTACTGGGCATGTGTAAGAAAGCAGTAATATTAAAGTAAATGTTTTTTCTGTAGTGTTTCCTATTCTAAGTGTCTTATACTAATAATGAAAGTAAATATGGTATGGTAAAAACTGAGGTTTTAATAATGCTCTGTGTTGTGTGTGTGTGTGTACAAAAAATATTCTGCCCTAAACTTCATTCTACTTTTGCATTAGAGAAAACTCGAGCCTCTTGTGCAGGCTTTCTGCCTTGGGCAGGGACTTCACCAGATTCCACAGGCTGAAAAGCCTTGATAAGTTGTGTGCTTGGATAGGAGTCCTGGAGGGAAAAAGCAGGTTACTTGGAGGAGTGTGGGTGGATCAGTGCATAGTGCTTTTCTGTCCGAAGTGGTTCTGAATCAATAACCAGGGTGGCATGGGGATGCAGTGCTGCTGAGGTCCTGTGGAAGACATGTAGTGCAAAGGTGTGCTTTGGCTGTGATCACTGAAGATGATGAGGTATTTTATGTATAAGTTTGCTGTTAGGACTAAATTTCAGCTTGGTTACTACCAAAGTTCCTCATGTGGCATCCAATGAACTTGATACTCTACTGTGTGAGAATAACTGATATATTAGATACTGCATGTCTGTTGTAACTGTTGTCCTGCTTTACCTTGAAATTGTGTATGTTCTTTGAGATCTTAATGGCTTGTAAGTTTGATGGTTTCTTTTCTTGGTGTTAATTATGTCCAGGCTTGTCCATTCCTTAGTCATATCTCAGAGGATATCTCTTCATCTAAGGATTTGGGAAGGCTTAGTGATGCTCTGGACTGGAAAAGTATTCACCATGTTGAACTTGATTGTTCTTCCACTCTTGCTTTCCTACTATTTTATTCCTGATCTGTCCATCTCCCGAGGATGTGAGATACGTTAGCTGTTTCAAGAAATTCTATTCCATATTAATCAGCGGGCTATATCCTACTTGGTTTACAGTTGTCCATCAGCTGTTTTTACAACAGTGTGTCTCAAACCAGTGGCACTCAGAGGACTGTGCTCCTTCTGTGGAGGAGCAAGGAACTTTTCATCATGAAGTGGGCTGTCTTGCAAGTCAGATTTCCACATAGATTTTTTTTTTTTCCCAACTACTATCAATGACCCAGTTTTTATTCTATTTCCATTCTGTATTTTTGTCTATAGATGTTTGCCACCAGTATGCTAGATGGCTGATAATAATTTGACAATTGTTACAGCAGTGTTTATTCATCTAAATCATATCCTGCTGGTGTAGGCTATTGTATCAGCATGGTATGCTATTTCATTTATACTACCTATTATATTTGGTCCCAACTGCTACTTGAAGAAAATATTTCAAGGAGCTTTTTTCAAGACCCCGAGTGCTTCAGAGCTGCAGAAGCGAGCAACCTGGTCCGGCTCCTACTCTATAGTAAAGAGATCAAAACTGACATCCCAAATAGATAACATAATGCTGTGCTGGTTTGGCAAGGCACGGTAATGACTTGTGATCATAGGCATTATTCCTTCTAAGAGGCTTCCTTGCTGAGAGCCCTGCGTGTAAACTTTGTAACTATGCCCCACATGTGTTTCTTTGCTTATGCTAAGGAATAGCAGGAACGTATTGCTCACTTTCGCAGCTACATGTGTCAGTGCATGCTCTAAAATAGATTTTTCTCAAGGATACACAAAACCTTAAAGCAACTGTTTT
Organism: Falco rusticolus; assembly: GCF_015220075.1. NCBI lineage: Eukaryota > Metazoa > Chordata > Aves > Falconiformes > Falconidae > Falco > Falco rusticolus. Next base: position 40,706,590 of record NC_051190.1, read on the forward strand.
CTATGATACTGTTTAAAAAGTGGCTGTTTGCGTACTTAGTTGTTTTGCCTGGTAAGGAGATAACCACCTCTCCTTTTCCTGTGTTGCTGAGTTGGGCTTTACTGCGGGAAAGTACTTGTCATTCTGTGAGTGGGTACCTGGTGTGAGGAGAGCAGCTGTCATGCTGCCAGCTGACTGTGCCACTGCATGCCTATCAGCGCATCTTGTGTTCTGAAATCTCGGTAACTGGTCCTTGTGATTTAGGTGTCACCGTGGCTTCTTTTTCCTTTTGATTCTCATAGCAAGAAAAGATTTCAAATGTGATATTGAAACAGAAGGCATGACAATTATTATTTGGGGTGGGGGGGTTGGGTGTTGAGATATTGCAATTTTAACTTCCTCGCATGATTTTTAAGTGCTTGAAATCAGTGAAGTAATAAAGCTGAAGGTCCTCCCCAAAAACAAAAACCCCACGCAGGGATAAAGACAGCAATTATGCTCCTTCATCTCTAGTAATGTTTGCTCAAATAAATTAGCTGAACACCATTGAATACCCCTCTGAATGTTCATTGTGGGGCTGAATAACAGTTCTTCGATCACTTGAGCAGGTAATTCCAGCCAACTCTAAGGCAGATTTAAAGTAGAAAACATTGCAGAGGTCTTTTCAATCACATTATCAACCAGAGATATGATCATATTACTCCAACTTGAAACATTTATTCTAAAAAGCATTACCAATTAATTTTTGATCTGTCAAGTTTAATTGACCAACTAAACAATTTTCTCCCTGCTTGGCCCTGAACAAGTTAACAATATTATTTTTTTGAGTTTTCTTGTGTTATCAATAGACAACTTTGTGTTGGCTCTTGGGCTGCTGCTCAATACCAATCCTTCTACATGTTCCATTATTGACTTTGTCTTCTCTCTATGCAGTCTAAGTAGCTGTGGCATCCAAATGCTTTGGCTGTGCTTCGGGTTCTGATGCATTGAGAAAAACATTTATTGCACATTTTGCTGAATAAACTGAGCATAAATTTCAAACGGGATCTTGGTATGGTGAAATAGCTCATTACAACTTTGTATTTGACCTTCTGCATCTTTGCTTCACATTGTAACACAGTAATTAAACCTGATCCTTACAGGGGGCATTTTTTTGGTGACAATTAACTCTCATTTTCACTAAATGCAGGACTGGCTGTGCTAGGCTAGGTAAGACTGATGATGTTTTCCATTCTCTTGTAATTGGCATGCAAATGATAGTTAATGGTTTGCAACTTGATCAGAAGTCATTGATTCCTCCCTGTACCAACTCTTTGTAATTGCAGTATAAATTTGTATATTGCGTGGAGTAGAGTACTTTATGCAATGGCATGTGGAGAACATGCTTGTAACTTCTTGGTTAACCATCAACATCTTAGGTCCTTGCTTGCAAGAAACTGACTCTCCATTAGAGAGGTCCGAATGGTCAGGTAGCACAGGCAGATGGAAAACTAACAAGGTTTGTAGTTAAAAGCTATGAAGATCATCCAGGTAGGCTTCCTTTCTTCCATAAGTCATAAGGCTGAACTTCTGTTAATGTGACAGTCTTTGTCCAGGGTTACACAAGAGCTAAATGTACTCTCCTGCATGACGACATGTAGGTCTCAGTTAAGGATGGCTTAATGGCCTATTACCCCTCAACCCAAACCTGAAAATACATTTTTTTTTTTCAAATCCTGTTTGTACTCACAAGTTTCCATTCCTCTCCCACATACCCATTTCTTCAGCTTTCCCACACACCCACCTACCTGCCCACAGAATTACTTTAATTAAATGTTACTCATGTGTGGGCTTACTTACCACTTCTTCCTGATTAATCTGTTCCCTTTCTGGGGTCAGTATGAAAGAGAGACTTGATTCAAACATCTAACTTTGCTATCCATCAATATTAGAAAGACAGGAGCAAGGCATGTCGATCTGTCTTGGCTTAACCTGCAAGCAGGTGAATCCATCTGTAAGTGTGAAGCTGCTTTATGGTCTACCAGTGATGTGACAGGGTGAAATATGCATCACAGGCAGAAGCAGACAGAGGACAATTTTCTTATTAACTAGATATGCGTTCGGGGGGCGGTTAGTTTTTCCTTTCAGACTTTACCAGAAAAGCAGTTAGGCTGAGCTGATAGTCTTGGATGTGCTTTCTGCTGTTTTTGGTCTGTGATATGCAGGAAGATTTGGATGGTCGTTTTAAATTGCCCCCTGTGACTGCCCTGGCGTGGGCCCCTGCACGGGCTGCCGTCCTTCAGGCCCAGCTGGCCCCAGGGGGGTCCCCGCGGGGTCCCCAGCCCTGCCCCAACCCCACCCGGGCCCCTCTCCCCACGGGGTCACAGGCCCTGCCAGGAGCTGCCCCAGCGCCGCTGCCCGCGGGTCACGGCTCCTGCGGGCACCCCCTGCCCCGGCGTGGGGTCCTGCCCGGGCTGGGGGGGGTGTCTGCTCCCTCATGGACCTCCATGGGCAGAGGGGGACACATCCTGCCTCACCGTGGGCCTCTCTGGGCTGCTGGGGAACCTCTGCTGTGGCGCCTGGAGCCCCCCGGCCCCCTCCTGCCCTGCCCTGGGGGGCTGCAGGGCTGCTGCTCTCACAGCCCCCCGCCTCTCTCCAGCTGCAGCTGCTGTTGCACAGAAACTTTCCCCCCTTCTTAAATATTTTACCCCAGAGGCACTGCCACCATCACTGCCAGGCTTGGCCTTGGCCAGCGGCGGGTCCGTCCTGGCACCGGCTGGCCTTGACCAGGCATGGGGGGGGGGGGGGGGGGGGCTGCCAGCACCTTCTCACAGGAGCCATCTCTGTAGCCTCCCCGCTACCAAAACCTGGCCACACAGACCCAGTACTCCTGGAAATAGTAATCTCCATGTCAGGATAGTTGCTGCAGTTTGAGGAAGACCAGAACAGTATGGGGTTTTTTGTCCTGGTTCTACTGGGAGACGAGAATGCAGCTAGGAGGTCTGTTCAGGCAATTGGGCTATAAGAGTTGGACTTTGGCTATGAAAGCACACATAGCTTTGTACTGTAAAGTGTAGGTAATGTTTAAAAATATTGATAGGAGTAAGGTAACTGCCTTCATGAAATCTGAGCTTCTTAGGAAATAGTTTTCTCATTTTAGTATGAACATCACTGTGTAAAAAACCCTATTTCTTTTCTTATCACTATGCTTTTCTGATTTCTATTGAAACCAAAATGCTTTAAATGTATAACATCAATAAATTAGAATAATAATACATGCACAGATCGGTATCTTTACTTTATAAATTTAGGTACTCTTAAAACTAAATTTACTCTTGTTATTACAGATTTTGTTCCCAGTTAAGGCAGTTTATACTTTGCAGTTGCATCTTGTAGCTAGACACTACTTAAAATAATGTACACATTTGATGATTAATTAATCAAAATATGCATTTAGAGTAGAATGCCTCTAGCAAAACGTTACATGCAGTTCTTCCACAGCAAAAGCAAAACCGCTGTTCTGTTTCTCTTCATGTGAAACCTACTCAGTTGCTCTATATAAAGTTGAGATTCTTTCATGTTGGTTTGTGAGCAGTTCTTAACTTCAAAATATAGTGTCAGCCGGTTAAAGTATAGCTTGATCTTATTGGAGGTTTTTTTGAGATGTGAGTAGTTGCCATGTGCTTTGTGCTTTTTACTTATGTAACTGAAGGTGAACAATTAGTTGTTTTGTTGGCACTGCAGGGGATAGAGGGTAAATATTTCTTGATACACTGAGAAAGTTTAATATACATATAAAATTAATCATTGATTTCAAAACCAGAATTACATAAAAGCCAAACCTGCCTCTCCTGTTTCTTGCTTCTTGCCTGCTTTTAATCTTTGCGTGCATTTTAGTTGTTTTGTCTTCCTTTTCATCTTTACAACACTTCCCTTTTTGTAATCCTCCTCTGTTTTTCCCTTTAATGTTATTTTTCAACATGCCTGCTTTGTCTCTGCTTCCTGTTTCTTCTCATTCCAAGATCATATCAGTAGTTTCTTGCATTTCCCCCCCGACCCCCAGTAGGAGTTACAGAGCCAGCTACCATTGATTTTAACGTGGCATGGTGAGAATATGTAATCTTCTGCAGGGCATATGGAGTTGATGTGAAGAGCACAAACGAATCCTCTGGTATTTCTGTATGTAGCTTGCTGCATCTTGCTGGTTCTAGATGTTTTGTCAGATGGTATCCCAGGCAGTTATGTTGCAGTATCAGCATATCATGCTGCCTTTTTTGATTTATAAAAGCTTCTCAATGACTTTCTAAGAGACACCCCTCAGGCCATCTACTACTCTTGCTTAAAGGGACTTTCTGCATTTGCTTTTCCAGTCAAGATCTTTTTAAGTCTCACCCATTGAAACACCACTGAAACACTTGCCACTGTCACTGATCTTCTCTTCTATTTCTGGGAAGTGCCTCTTAACTACAGTCAAGAGTCTTACCCCAGTATACAAATTCTGAGGTGTCCATTTAAAATCCACCTCCAAAGGGCAGGAGCATGTATAAGTACTCTTCAGGTCCTTCACAGCTGCAGCAGTAAATTCTGTAAAAATGCTTGTGAGAAGGAGGGGATTAAAGAGTGCCCGTGTGACAGCTTGTCATGAGCCTCTGCAACGAGGTCTAGCAACACCTCCAAGTGCGGTAGGCAAAGAACATGAAACTATCGATGGAACAGAGGACTTCAAAAATTGTTTGCCATTGAGGACTTTTCAATCTTTATATATTGACTGATGGCAGATTCTGTATTAAGACTGGCACTGCCTCCCAGCTTCCTTATACCCTGTAAAGTAAGAATTGAAGGTTTCTCTTGCTGTGCCTTTCTGCTTTGGATTGTGATTAAAATACTTTTCATTTATTCGCTGATTTATAAAAGAAGAAAAAAGAATCAGCAGAATGCCTTCTAATTCAATCAAAAGAGAATAGGAAAGCGTGATTACAATCATCGAGTCTTTTCTAGGCCCGTGTCTTTTTGTTGCTGCTATAAAAAATGCGTCAAAAGATGTCAACTATTTAATTTAATAAGGAATCACATAAGTTCCAGCTGTTCCAGAATAGTATCTAAATATTTGATTTGAAAACAGTGTGTACCAACACTGCAACATACTGCAGGCATGATCACCCAGCTATCAAGAAAGATCTAAGTCTGTCTGTGCTAATTAGTGTTTGCAGATGAAGCTTCTGTAATCGTAGCTTCAGTTAATAAAAGATCTTGTGGATTATAAGCACATAATGTGTGAGATAAAAGATGTCTACAAAACTGATTGGAAACTATGTAAATTTACTATTTTCAAGTCATAATAATGCTGGGACACCTAATTTTGCTTTTCATAATGATGTGATATATTTATTTTGTACTATGTTTTTATTACATAAAACGTTATGTTATTCCTGCCCTTATTTAAAGAGACTTATTGCCAAAAATATAATTATAAAATGTGAACTTACTTAAAGTATTTGAAATTATTAATCGTAACATGACATGGTATTCAAAAAGAAATGAGGGGTTTTTTTAACTTACAATGAGGAAAAAATAATAGTTTAGGCCAGAGAAATTTGCTTTTAACTTGTGCATTTACTTGCAAATGCAGCAGTTCTGTAATCTGTTTGCTCAGCGTATTTGTTCCTTGTTTTATTGGGATTAGGGGTATGAAAACACTTGGGTTGTGCTAAGGAATATGATTTCTTGTGGACTCAGTCCCCTCCTCTTAATATCCTTTCTTACATAGTTTTCAAGTACAGTGTTACTAAATTTTAGTTTTCAAGTACAGTGTTACTAAATTTAACAAAACAGACACTGAATTTCACCCCTGAATACTTTTACTTCCTTGTTCTCATACATAAGCTCTTACTTTCAAATGAAATAAAATAAAATAAATAAAAAAAAACACAAAAAAAACCCCAACCAAAAAAAAAAAAAAACAAAACCACAAAACAACTGGACAGGGACAGCTGCAACACTGTCCTAACCTGGAGCAGCAGAAATAGTTGAAGCTTTATTGTTCTATATGAATGTCACTTTTTTCTGCTCTTAATACAGAATGTATTCCAGTTTTGACAGTGTGTTTAGGGAAAAAATATTAGATGGTTTTAAAAAGTAAAGGATGTGAGAGAATTAAAAATCAGATTAAAAGGTAGAATTTAAGCAAATTGAAAAACTTTTTTCTTATTCTTTTTTAATTTTTTTTTCTTTTTCTTTTTCTTTTTTTTTTTTTCCTTTTACAATTTTCTCTTAAAGTTGCAAGCTTAAAATACATTACGAGGGTTTTGGGACGCTTGTTTAAGATTCTCGGTGTTTAAAATGTCTTTCTTTTGATTTACAAAATCAAAAAGTTAAAAGTTGGAGTAGTAGACATGTTTGTAAGGTAGACATCGAATCAATTCTAATGCATGAACATCATTTGATGCTCAGGAGTGGGTGATACTATATCCCAGCAAATTTGCATCGTGGTACACAGTACTTTGACAAAATACGGTTTAAACCTCAGAGATAAGTCTTGCAAGCACTTATAACTGAAAAAGTTGTATTTGGGTGTTCATAATAATCAAACAGAACTGCTTACATAATTATTAGATTCAGGGATAGATACCAGCATGGGGGGTGGCTGAGTTTTTGCAGAGCTCCTGGGTAGTTGTGTTTGGATACACTTGCACTGTGAGATTTTGCCGTTAATACAAGCTGATGGGTGACATTTTATTTGAGTAGTATACGTTATTTGAGACATGAAGCTTGTGCTTGAAATATCACTACCTGCTGATACACACAAAGATATCCAATAGTGGCTACCATTAGAGCTATTTAAAATTATGTTTTGAAGGTAATCTTTAGCATATGCTTGTAGTTATAAAGCTATGGGATGCTGCAGGCTCCACTCATTGTAGAACTGCTGAAGTTAACGTACAGACTGGCAGTATCTGTACTTGTGAAGTGGCTTATGCATGCAATGAAAGCACTTTCACACCAGCATAAAATATTGTTATTGGCTTTCTTCCTGTCTCCAGCAAGCATTTCCAATTTTAGAATTTTCTTCCTCTCATTTTTGAGTTAGGATCCCTCTTTTCTTTTTTTCCCCACTGAGTTGAAAGTATTGCAGATGCCGTCCTTTTATCCCTCTGTTCTCTCTCAAAAGAAACTTGCAGCCATTTCCCATGTTAATTTTCTTTTTGTGTGTACTGCGAAGTCAACTTTTCAAAGATTCTAATGTTTTATAGACGAAACATGTTCAATCAAAGGTACTAGTGTCTGAATCACTGATTCTGTTCTGCGTGTTCTAATGGAAAAGCCAAGTTTTTTTCTCTTTTCATTATTATATTTACAGCAAAAGATAGTTTTGTTTGCAACACAGATGTGTTTTTCTTTTGTTTTTGTTTTCGTTTTGCTTTTGTTTTTGTTTTGTTTTGTGGGTTTGTTTTTAAGTTTTTTGGCTTTCTTTGGTTTTTTCCAAATGCTTATTTCAGAACAGCAAATTTACTCTGTCTCAGGCTCCCATGTGTCCACCTTAGCTCAGTCCATCTAATTTTTCTGCCTGGAACTTCTGTTCAGATGTAATTTGAGTACTTGGGATGTTTGTCTGGGGTTTTTCAAAAGTAAGATTCCCAAATAGACTATTACATGCTTAGAAACGTAGCATATACTCACTGTGTGCGAGATGATACAGGTCATGTTAATAATCCTAACTCTGCATGTGTAGCAAGTCTTGCTTATAGCAAAATTAAGCCATTTTATATGTCATATTTCTGACTGAGAAATGTAGCTGCCCTACCAGTCACATATGCCCTGGCATGTTTAATATCTCTAGTGACAATCTTTTCAGGTAGCAAACTGAATCTAGTCTCTAGCAATCTCCAGTTTCCTTAACCTAATCACACGTAATGTATTGCCCCAAATTTGGGTAGCTTTCTAATTCATTACATTATTGATTTGACGTGCTGATTGAAGTATTTCAGATCCTGATCATTTAGACTTGCTAAGTTTAGAACCAGGTAGCTAGCATAATTTAGGAGCCTGGTATGTTTTTTTTAATTATTATTTAAATGGAACTTACTGTGTCCTGTGCTTTTAAGAGTTTTGCCTTCAGTGGGCAGGAAGGAGGGCTCATCTTCCCGAATATTCAAGTTTTGTATTGTCAACTATCTGTTTATTTATCTATCCATTTTCTTCATGAAGAATTGAACTTTGTCTTTATTAAAAGTAAAAGGAGACTTTTTCGTTCAGCGTAGAGTTACTCACTATTACTTAACACATTCACAGGAAGGTTACTGTGTGTATAGTGTAGTCATTCCACAAGTATTGGAATAATCATCTGAGTTTAGACTAGACCTGAATCTGTTTTACAATGTGTGGTTTCATGAGCATTACAAGCATATTCCATGCTTTTCTGGAAAGCTGTGCACCCTCAGGTGTATGTTCTTGCTCTTGGGACTGAAAAGAGGGGAAGGAGGCTGGCTGGTGGTGTGTTCTTTGAAATGTGTTGCCCCTGCAACAAACCATCCATTTACTACAAGAATTTTTTCTTGATCGTGGTTTTTGGATGAAGAAATAGGAATTACATAGGAAATCCCTGAGATTTACTTTAAAGTACTAATCCTTTGGGGATGCTTTGTAACACCTTGCCCTACTGGTCAAATGCAGCAATCAAATGTGGTATTTGCTCAGCAGTTTTCAGTAAGAGTAGGCATTTCATGCCAAATGTTATTTACGTTACTTACAGGTGGGGTCTTTGGTAAATTGAATAGTGCCCAGGTGATAAATTTATTGTGCTTACATTTCCTAAAATACCTTTGTACCTTGATCTTCTTTTGATAAGGTTTGTGGAATTAATATCCTAGTGCATGTTTTGGCCAGTTTTATCACTGAAAGAGTGAGCTTTGAGTGCTATGAGGGCTCAAAGAGGGTTTTTTCTTAGTTTGATTCAGTCTTCCCTAGTCATGAATTCACTGTCCACTCTCCTGTATAGTAAAGACTGAGTGGGAAATACACCAAATACCTGAGGCTGATATTAATACTGCAGGAATATAACATGGGGGTTCAGCATTGCACTGTACAAGCTTGTTGGTGCTGATGAATTACCTTGTCACAGAGATGTAACCAATGTTATGAAATCTTACTGTGGTTTTTCCTCTCATACAGATGTCACAGTGACTGAAGGAGGATGTATGACATGCTGCGTTACTGCCTTAGGACCAGAATGTGTTGTGTGCTTTGGTGCAGCTGAGGGACTAAGGGGTTTATATTCCTAGCAGCTTGTCAGGGCACAAGGCAATCTATTGGTGCATTATAGGGCTGCTCTAATCTGATTTTGAATGCAAGGCGACCTTTCTTTGTTTTCTCTAAAATTTCTGACATTTTACCCCGTGATGATTCCTTATATGAGGGAAGTTGAATTGCTTTTCCTACCACTCTCATGGAGAAGCACAAAACAATTTGAGATAGAGAGCTAATAAGCTTGTGGCCTCAAATCATAAAGTTGTTTCTTTATATTCAAGAGTTCTTTAATTTGGGAGTGGACTATAATGTTGAAATGTTTCTGAATGGGATGCTACTGCTTTAATCTAGTGTGATTATTTCTTTCTTGTTGAGTTTAGAGGATGATTCCCTCCAAGCATCTCATAAAAAGATTGATTTCATCCTTGTGACCATTTTGTGAGATTTTGCTGAATTACAATTATTGGTTTTTCCACCTTTGCAGTGAAGTAACTAGGGTGCAAGTAGTTTAAATAAGCTGCCAGAGGCAAATCTGTAACAAATTGATTTCAGAAGCTGGCTGTCCTGAGCCCCAAGTGTCTAGACTGAGAGTGAGTCTTTTTCCCATAACAACAGAATGCTGTTGCTAAATTTCATTTTGAAATGATGTGTGCTTTTGGAGCATTGAGCGTTGAGTGGATCAGTCTAAGCTTGATTTGTGTGAATGCTATGTTTCAGGTGTATGAATAAGGAAAAAAGTTCGTAAGGTACTCTGTTACTTAGGAAATCTATTCCTTTTTTAAAAAAGGCAAAACTCTGCAGCTTGGTTTAACTTGCAGACATACCCTGCAGATCATGTGAAATGAACATCTCTGTGTCCACCTGCACACCCCTTTCGGGATATGTGCTGAGATGTTACCACACATGACAAGATGCATCTGTTTTGGTGTAGTTTCTAGCTGTCTTTCACAGAGTAATGGGATTGAGGAGACAAAGATGGGACATGAAATATGATGAACATGACTGTTGCTGGGATCATGGCAAAGGTCAGGTTGCAAGGGTCTAAAAGTCCCTGTAGCATGTTAAATACGAGGGCATTTTGCTGTGTCATTTAGCTTTACAAATACAGGGACCCATGGCTGGCAAGGGGGGGGGGGAAATTGAAAACTAGCCTTTGACTTACTGGCTTGTTTAGTTTAAAACCTGGATTGCAAAGTCTTGAGAAAGCTGTAAGACAGGTGGCAGGAGATCACAACACGGACAAGGAGCGTGGCTGGGAAGGAGAGTCAACGGACAACATCTTGGTGGAGGAGGGCACTATAAAGAGCAAAGCACAACAACTCCTTGATCTATTCCATCTGTAACAAAGTTATTTATATTTGGGGTTTCTTTTCTGCAGTAAATGCAGCAGGCAAGGCCAGTAGTAATCTATATCTCACTGTCATTACCAGCAAGCAGAAATCCCTTAGAGGTTGAGACTGAATTCTTGTGCTTTCAACCAGTGTCCCTGCATAAGTGTGCAGAAGAGGATAACAAAGCAGCAGAGCCCCTTTTTCCCTTTCCGTGTGGCATTTTTCCCCATAGTCCCCCTTCCCCTTCCCCTCATTTTTTTTTTGTTTGTTTGTTGTTTTTTTTTCTTTTTGCCATCACTCGGGTGCCCGTGGAAGGGAGGATAATGCCTTACCCTGCCACACACCCCTGATAGAGAGCAAAGAAATGACAAGTTGAGACACGCATTGTTTCTTTCCGAGATACACTCAGCTTATGCAGTGGTGTTTGTTAGCCATAAATTCTATGAGACTGTTTTTAAGCTTATAGTTTTGCCTTGCTCATGGTAGGTTTCAATAACTCACATTTCATACTTCACATTCATCGGAAGAATATTTGCAAGCAACACTGTATTTGTGCAAACTTTGTACAATACGTTAGTCAACTGCAGATCTTTTTCTCATATGTGGCTATGCATATGGCATGGGGACGTGTAACACAGCGTATCTCCTGCCTCAGTTGCTGCATTTGGTGGGGTAATTTTTGTTAAATACAGAGTGTGGTGTATAGGTGCAGAATCTAAGACTTCAGGAATTGCAGGGATTCTTGTACCAGGAGTACTTGCTGCGATACACTGTTGAATGTTGCAAAAGCATAACAAGTATGTTTGCAGTTTATAAAAAAGTCTTATTTTAGAATAAAATTTGCATGAGAGGGTTTTCTTCATATTGGCATGAGACAGTATTTGAGGCATTTAGTAATTTTGTGCCTAGTCATTTTCATGACTTGTGGAAAAATAGTTTAACTTTGCATTAATGTTTTTGTTAAAAATATGGACTGTGTACCAAAACGATTTAAAATTCTGGCAAAAAGAAATTATAAGTGTTCCTAAACAATGATAGCTAAAATACAGTGCTGTATATGAGCTTTCAGTTTGATAAATACTTACTTACGAGGTCATAAATACTTGAGGTACAAAAGGTTAATGTAGTGTGAAAGGCTGTAAAACACAGCGAGCAACCTGCTAGATCATAATGATGCATTAGTACCTTTCAGTATGAATGCTAGTGGTTATAAAATCTTTGGGTTGAATTTATTCTGTAATACAAGTATGTAAAGCCAGAGTATCTTCACTGGGTAGTTGTACTTATCTTTTTACATATATTTCTCTTCATAAAAAAAAAAAAAAAAAAAACAAAAACAACAAAAAGCAATCATTAAAAGAAAACAGCTAGGGCTCTCATCTGCTCACGAGTGCCCACTGACTGAAACTGATAAAAAACTCTTTTTTCACTAATATAATTTTTTGAAGACCATAAGTCAGGTGTTGTCTGTGTACTCAAAGTGAGTGATAATATAAGTAATACTCAGTGATTCTTTTTGCCTTCTGTGTATTAATAAGCTTACATGAGGTAAAGTAAGCAAGAATGCGTAAAGGAAATGACAGTGGGAGAAATTCTGTGAGGCAGTAATGCAATTTACCTTCGAGGAGTAAGAAGTACAGTGCTAAATTCACAAAGTGAGCATTTACTGAATGGGGAAATTGACTTTATCATAATAAACTATAGTATTTCTCAGTCTTAGAAGTCCTCTGCAGTTTATAATTGTCTCCAATATGCTGATGCAGCTAATATTTCTCATTTAATATCTACCTCTGTGAAGTGTTAATTTTCATGCTTTGGTGATCATTGCTTTTTACTGAAACAAATTACTTCCTCTTACTCCTATATCAGAGCTTATGACAGATTAGGATAATTTTACTGTAATTAATCTTTTGAGTCAGTTCCACTCTTTTCAATGAAGTACCATGTCTTGGCTAGGATAAATTCAAGCGGTTAATAAAATCTGGACTCAAATACAAAAAACTTTTATTTGCAGACTGTTAATAGTTGCTTTCGGCCTCCTCTGCTCTCTGGTTACAAAAGAAGACTTTTACTTTCAATTTATTTTCAAAATGAAGTACACTTGTATCTGTAGGTTATTAGTTTCAGGGAATTAAACAAGAAAAATGACTACAGGAGAAAAATTGATATTGATACAGCCATCTTTTGTATTGTTATTTTTAGATATTGAAAATCAACATATTATATTCTATTAAGATACAATTTAAAAATTGATAGTGTTTGTATTGTGCAAATAGATCTTTAGTATAGTGATTATTAATATAATACTTTATAGTATGCAGATTAATATCTTCATTTAAGGTCATATTTAAATTTGCAAAGAACACTGCAAGCAGCTTCTTTTCTGACAGGATTAGCACAGAATACCTGTGAGACAACAGAAAGTGGAATATGAATCTTGTAAAAGCATGCATAACATCTCTGAAAATAATGTATTTCTTAACAAATTTTGAGATGGTTTATTTTGTTTTGGCACAATTGGTCAAGCTAGAAATCCAAATAACAAAACCCTGGTGGGCCAGTATATCAAGTTACGGATATATGACTCATATTGTCAAATGCCACTTTGTATTACAAAATACAAGATTTTGATGATAACACAAAAAAGTGTTACATATTACCAACTCATACTTGTATATTAGATTATGAGACTTTCTGCATCACACTTCTGGTGGAAACTTGGTTTATTTTATGTTAGGATATTTTTTTTTTGCTATAATATTCTCAGAGTCTGCATTACATTAAAGCAGCTACAGCTGTTGAGTCATTCTGGTTGAGTAGCTGTATATTTCAATAGTGCCTCTTCCTTTTTTTTTTTTCTTTTTTTTTTTCTTTTTTGAATTAAATATCTTCCTCATGCTACAGTAATCATGGATATTCTTAATAGAATTGCATCGGGGAACTTAATTAACCTTTTCTTCTTCCTTTTTATTTAAAGGAAATTTGAAAAAAAAAATCAATGGCGTGGTTTCTAATTTAATGCATGCACCCCACAATGTCTGTTAGAGGCTCTTCACATGAGTAAGTCAGGTGAGACAGAACTGCACATCTTTAGCTCACAATTCATTTTCTTTCAGCTGAAATGTTCACCTGACATTCTAATCAGGGAAGAGTAAAAGTCCTGAACATATGTGTTAATAAATAAATATTCTTCATAAATTTATATAATCTCACAACTGCAGTCATTAAAACATATTGGATGGCTATGCAAATAACTGAAGGAATTTAAAATCATACCTACCATTTTTGAGTCTCATTTTTGACCTGCTTTTCTTTCTTTCATTTTGTAAGTAATAATTAGAAAAGGTTATGATACTTTTTCTCTAGCTATCAAGTGGTCAAGAGATGCACAGTGTCCTCAAGCAGATGAATTCTTTACTGAGATGGAGTTCAGCAGATGGTAAAAGTTCTAATTTACAATTTTACCTAAAGTCTGACAAAGAACAATTTTGACAGTATCTCCTTTAGAAGCAGAGGAAAGGGAAGGTGTTACAGAAGTAGATGATGCTAACTGTAAATGCAATTCATGCCATGTTTCTGTAAGCTATTCTTTTATCTTTCTCTAGATGAAGTCAGTTTAAGGATTCTCACTTTATTATATTTCTAAATGAGTTTTACTCCCAATAGCTGTTAATTATTGCTGCAAATTCCTCTCATATTATTGTCTAAGTTCTACTCACTAAAATATGATTCTTAGCTCATCCGAAATAAAGTCTGTCTTTATAGATTAAGAAAGCCATCCTGTGATTTCCTCACATTCCTCACGTATGGTATATGCAGTGTAGGCTTGGTTGGCAAACTGAGTGACCAAACCCTTTTTCTTTTCTTCCCTGGCCCGCCCCGCTCCCCCCCCCCAAAAAAAAAAAAAAAAAAAAAAAAAGAAAAAGATGTAAATGCATCAAGAGTATAAAGTAGAGTGAAAATTCCATACCTAGGAACAAAAAATGCTTTCTTTTGAGTATAAGTTAGATTACCAAATGTTTTCTCTAACAGCATTGAAGCTAAATGTGAATCAGTGAAGTAACTAAAAATATGTTTGGTTGAGTTAGGGAGACAAACTTGGGTTTAGAAGCAGATTTAAAAATAATAAATGAAAAATATTTTCTTTTTTTTTCCCTTTTCCCCCCCTTTTTTTCAGTTTCAGTCCACCAACCTGCATAGACCGTTGACTTGTAAGGTTTGGTGGGGCTTTCTTTTGCAATAGGGGTTTGAAATACAACAAAAAAAATGGAAAAATAATTCTTTAAGTTTCCTGAGAGACTGGCTTTGCGGTATCAGAGACTGGCATTATTCCCACAGAGGGTGGTGGCTGTTAAGCTGTGTGATGGACATCTGGCAATAGTATTATTTTGCCAGTTTTCCTTAAGTTATGTTCCTTTTTCTCTTCAGTTGGCATGAAATAAGGAAGCACTTTAGTTGTAGTTCAAGGAATCTGGTGAGTATTACAGCTTACAGTTACTAATATGTGACACTATATATAGAGACTTCAATTATGTTATGCAGGTTCAGCATCAATGATGGAAAGGACACTGTAATGCAGAAAAGAATAAAAATCCTAAGAACAGATAATGCAGTAATCATGAAAGCACAAAAAAAGAAATATCTATATATTTTATTTATTTACATAGTTACAATATTATACTATATATATGTATAAAGAGAATGTGCAAGAGAGGAATATGGGAATCTTAGATACACAAGTGAGATTTAAAGTGAAAATAGTGTAACTGTAAATCAGTGCACAATGAAGAACGTGATTATGCTGGAATGCCTTCCTGTAGCATATTAATCCTTCCTCTCTCAAGCCTGCCTTGTTTATTTGGGTTGTGGCCATCAGATGCTAGATGTTGCAGAACAGTCAGGGAAAAGATGATGTACAGTTGTCATTTGCTGCCAGTGTATTTACATAATGTTTATTCTACAGCCATTTCAAGCAGAGGTGTGAAGGATTGCATTTTTCTGTATATAAGTTTGTTTCTCTTTTGCACAGTCATTGAAAAAATAGTTCTCAGTGTGAGCGGGATATTTTGTATACCTCAGAAAGTATATGGGCACACTTGGTACCTCTGTAGTATTCCTGCAAGACCATTGTGAAGATTAACAAGCTGTATAAATTTGACTGTTTTTTAGTATTGTGAGGATTTTCATGAAGCATTAACCATGACAATAGAAGAGGAAAAAAGAATGTCCAGATTATTATTTTGTAAATTATTTTTATTTAAAATGCAATGCATGCAAGGCCCCCAACAGATGTAGGTGAAGGGTGTCATAGAAGCTATGTGTTCCAAGACAATTTAATTGCATTTATGGAATAATGTATCTTTGGCATTTATGGTGGAGGAGGGAATAAAAAGCCGTGACTTTAAAAATGCATAAATATATGTAGCATAAAAATTACTAGGAATTAACTGAATAATAACCCCCCCTGTACTTAGAAAGGGATGTACAGAATATTTAAAGAGGTAAACCTGGCATATTTCACAAGGATTGCATTCTCACTTGGGGTAATGGAGAGAATATTTTTATTTTTTTGGGGGGGGGTGCGGAGTGGGGAGCTTTTCTGCATAGTTGCCTTTCTAGAGGGTTTTCTGCATCTTTGGAAGTACTTGGTGTCAGATACTGGACACCGGCCCGGGTTCTCAGCAGAGCCCCCTGTCCAGCCCCCCTGGGTTCCCAGCAGAGCCCCCTGCCCAGCTGCCCCAGCCAGGGCCCCGCAGCGGTGGTGCAGGAGTTGGGTGTTGATTTATTCAGGGATGGAGCTCAACAAACTGTCTGGGAAATTTTTTAGATCACCCTCACTGGAAATTTTTTTTCCAGGCATCTAAACAGAATGTCCTGTACTTCAGGTTTTGCTCATTACCTTTTGTCCTGTCACTGGGCACCACTGGCAAGAGTCTAGCTGCTTCATCTTTACTCCCTCCCATCAGGTATTTATGCACATTGATAAGACCCCCCAGAGTCTTCTCTTCTCCAGGCTGAGCAGTCCCAGCTCTCTCATTCTCTCCTTGTTTGTCAGGTACCACCATCCGTCGCATGTTGCCGACTCATATTCCATTTGTCTTTCAGGACTCATGTGTCTTTTTGCAAAGCTGCTTTTCAGCCAGTTGCTCCCCTCTGCATGGGGTTGTTCCTCCCCAGGTGTAGGACTCGGCGCTCCCCTTGGCGGAACTTGGCCCATTGAGGCCCCTCTGCATGGCAGCACAGCCCTCTGGTGTATCAGTCACCCCGCTCGGCTTTGCTTCACCTGTAGACACCACTGTTAGATTGAGTCCCATTTCTGAGGGTTCAAAAATTAAACTGTAGTAGCGGCTGAGGGAGCCTGGCTGTACCATTCCATGCTGATTCCTGAAGTGAACCACAGATAGCAAAACTGTTTGAGACTAATGGCTAATGGCTTCTCTGTACAGATACTAGATGAAAATAGGTGTATCTTGACTGAGGAATTCCGGTTGCTGTGGTTGAGGATGAACAAGGAAAGAAGTCTGTTGGCAAGCTCACTGGGAGAAGTAGGGAAAGATGGTGAATAGCTTTAAACTCTCAGTGTTCAAGGGTTGCTATTAGAGAATGGGGGTTTTTTCCCTTTTTCCTGAGAACTTTTCCAGGAAAGTAAAACCTATTTTCAAGGAGATCTCAGTTCTGATTGCGCTTCTTCAATAGATGTTTCCTTAAACTTGATACCAGTGATCAAAGTTGTTGCCCAATTCTGCAGCAAAAGCTGCATGGGTGATGCTCTGTAACAAGCAGAATTCATAGGGTGAGGCAGAATTCACCGTAAGATTAACATTAACATCTAGATTTGAATTGGTAATTTAAACCCTTTAAAGATTTGTTAAACCATCCAGCACTCTTTGGATTTTTCTGGGTTGTTTTGGTTTTGTTTTTTTTTTTTTGTTTGGTTGGGTTTTTTTAAGTGGCAGAAGGGAAGGAAGAAGGGATATTTTCTAAAACTTGAAATTGTCTTTCACATTTATGAAAGAAGGGTGTTGGATGAGCTTGAAGAGACGGATGAAGAAGACTGCTTTTGTTTTACATAAAGCATAATGTTCCATAATGTGTTCTTCTCTGACTTTGGGTTACTGGAAACCCTGGGGCACGTTCCATTGACAGCGAAAGTGCACCTAGTGTGTTATAGAAAGGATAACATCAGAGAACAGCAGGCAAAGGCATGCTTTTCCATTCAAAGCATTGTATTGCCTTTGAGATGCTGTTTGCATTTGGTTGCAATGTCCTAAGATAGGAAAGTACCAAACATAACCAGTAAGAAAAATAAATCCATCTATTTTTTCATGGAATGGCAGTAATCTAAGTTTGAAAAATTACAGTCCTGCGTAGAAGCTGAACTGCTGTTTGTTAGGTTGTTGTGTACCTCGGTATAAAAAGAGCAATGTGATTTAGAAAGTGGGTTTTTTTGTGACACGGAAAACCCTCAAATTCTTCTGTGTTTCAGAGGGTTCAAGAATTGACTTCTTGGGCTAAGACATGCAAGTGAGCAAATGGAAAGTCACAGCAGGAATTCAGGAATAGGTGAGGGGTCAAACAATGAAAAACCTTTTATCATGCTGTCACATTTTCTTTCTTTTCATGAGCTTGCACCGTAGCAATCAACCATTCTCTCTCAGCGTGAAGCTCTGCTCTCACAAGTTCACTCAGCAGTTGGTTATGTCAACACAACTCTTACAAAAAGGGACTTTACATGCATGACATAAGTCTAGTTCAGGGGGGAATTCCAGAAACTGGCGTACGTTGATTCCAGCTGAGAGTAAGCACTGCTTTCTAAACAAGTTTTCATAGCCAGACCTGCAAATGTTCCATCTAAAGACACTTCTTGCCTTTGTTTTAAAGAAAGTAATATCCTTTGAAGCTGTGTAGTATAGTATTTCATTAATGATTTTTCATTTTTACAAATATCGTTAAATGTCACAGCATTATACAAGGTAGTCGCAGACTTCAAAAGCTATTATTGTCCAGATAGAACCTGTTGCCAGAACAAAAATTCAATAAAATTTATTGCAGCTTTGCAGCCTTTTATAATGTTGACTTATGATGGATAATACTTAGAAGAAGAATTTTTAAGCTAATTTGAACATTTAAGAAAAGAATCCTGTTCCATCAGCGATGCCTGTGCATTAATGAAGGACCACAGGTAAAAGTACAGTTGCCTTCCTGTGTATTGAGTTATGCTGTTTTGTAAATAGTTTCTTCACGTATTAAGGTAAAAACTGAGTTGGATAGAAGTTATTCAGGGAGAATAAATGGTTTTCCAGTAACCAAATTATTGCCAAAAGCTTTGCATCTGTCAGAAAGCCTTGGTCTCAAGAGCATTGTGTCCTGATTTATTGCCAGTATGTGTTTGCCTTTCAAAGTGTAACTTAGAAGAAGGTGTTTCAGAACTATCATAGCTATTAGGCATATTTACCTGTAAGCTTTACAAAACACTTCTATATTTCTTCATCTATTTTAACTCTCTTCACTGTAACTCTTACTTGTACAAAATTTTTAGATGGCAGATCTGTATTTTTGGTAATCTGGAACATATGATACCCATTCCCCATTAATACTTTCAAAGGAAGCATTTCGATTCCTATTTTACATAATTCATCTGTGTAATTCTGTAATCCCTGAAGCCTTTCTCTGTGATTGGGGTAAGTGACATTTTCTAAACTGACTTAAGGTGGCCTAAGACTGTGCTACCATAGAAAGGAATAGGCCTGTCCTCCAGCTTTCTCTTACCCAACATCCTCTACATATTTCTGTCCCTTTTTTAGCTGTGAATTGGATCGGCTCGCAGAATCATTTCAAGACGTGCGAATTTCCAGTAGCTCAGTGGGTCCGAACCAATGTTCATCTACAAGCACTGGAGTGACCACGGGGCAGGGTGTGAGGAACCCAAGTCCCAAGCTGACATGAAAGGCAGGGCTGTGTGTCAGGTGTGTTGTTGAAGCTTCAGCTGATTGTGAAACCACATCCTTAGAATTTATATGTTTCTGTTTAGGCACACAAGAAGAAACAAGCCCCATCATGAGAGAAATAACAGATGAATTTAGGATGTAAATGTGTTGAGTAATTTCTGGGCAAAATTGACATGAGCAAGTCATTTTTAGCTATGAGGATACTGATAACTTTTTGTTCTTGTAATACTTTGGTGGCTTCATCAAACAGGCTTGTAAAATGTGAAGCTAGACTTCCCATTCAAATGATAAAAAACCCTTAATCAACTCTAATTAAGATTTCTGTATTTATTTTCATAGTATTTTTTGGTATGTTTTTATTTGTTGCCTGTCTGGATTTTACATGAGTCTTTCAAGTATTGAAACAAAATTATTTTTAAACACTGTTTCTGGTATTGAAGTCCATTTTAAAAGCAACAAGAATTACATCAGAAATAAGTCTTCTGACTAACAGATGCAAGAGGAATAACAGAATTGGTTGAATATTTGTTTTTGTCTATGTGTCACTGCTTATGATATTTCATTTGGATTAAATTAACGTCTTTGTCCTTTGACCAGTAAAATGTTTCCTAGTGTATCCGCTTGATTAATTTTTTTTTAAGAATATACCCAAAGAATTCATTTTTAAAATATCTTGTGAAAATATCACAGTAATCCAGTTTTTGTAGATGTAGAATGAACTTCCAAGAATGTGCATTTCCTTCTTGGCTAATGGAGCCAGGATGCAGCTAATTAGAGAATGCTTTAGTTAATTTTTGTTGTTGTGATATTCATGGATGGGATCAGTAGGCGGTCAGAAATAGTTATTGAATCGATACAAACAATAAATAATGTATTAAGGCAACCTACTATAATTCCTTCTCCCATTTCAAGCTATTGATATGCTGATGTCAGTTGGATGTCCTTAACTGAACTTGGCAACTGCTATTAAAACCTATTATGAATATTCTTTTAAAAATCATATCTGCTTTTTATATATGGAAATTTTGCCTAGAGTTTTTAGACAACACATTTAGAATCCAAAACATTTATGGTTTCTGGTGTTTTCACTCCAGACATGATAGATATAATATTCCGTGATATCCTGCTGACTATTTTAGAAAAAAAATGATGAGCCAGCAATGGCAATGTAAAGCACTATGTAAGGACTATATTCCATATTGTTAAAGAAGATAGATTGGGGAAATAATTAATGTAGCCAAGTAATTAATAACTCTTTGGTTGCCCTGAAGTACCAGAAGCTTAAGAAACCTATCTTATTGCTCCTATCTGTCCTCAAAATTAATGATCTCTTATACAGTCTGCTAGCTTTCAATGCATAAGCTATCACAGTAATAGCAGTAGTTTCACGTAGCCTGTGGTATCAGCATCCAGAATGCATCCATCTAGAAATGAAAGAAATAATCAGTACTGCTTTAAAGTCTTCAACCTGGAACAATACCTGGTACACTGAAGCCCCAAAGCATATTCAATAGCAGGAACCGTAAAAATTGCCAAAGAAAATAATGAAATTATTCAGCTTCTTTTTCATTTGTCTGTAATTGAATTAAGAGATTCTACTGGGCTATGCTTGTGTGTCACAGTATATCGAAAACAAATGTCCCAGTCAGAGTCAACCTCCTTACATTGTCTTCCAGGTGGTGAATTGTCTTCATCCAACTGATCAAGGACCTCTAACATAAAATATTCCAGAGGGGAGGTGGCAGGCAGCCGCAGTGCAGGCAGGGTGCTGCCACCCTGTTCATGTAGGGCAGGGGTCCTCAAACTTTTTAAACAGGGGACGGTGCGCGGATGAAGTGGCAGGAGGCCATCTGCGGCTGCTCGGTTTTCCCCCCAACCCCCGGTGGGGCAGGGGGGTCTGTAAATACTGGGGGCCGGATTGAGGAACCTGGGGGCTGTATCCGGCCTGCGGGCTGTAGTTTGAGGACCCCTGATGTAGGGTATGGCTCAAATCTCACTGCTGCTGGTGGAGCCAAGGGCAGCATGACTTTTGCCCTGTTCAAAAGGCATTTCCACGAGGGGCTGCTGCTGCCAGGTGAACCTGGACAACACATGTCCCTGGCAGCCCACCCAAGCCATGGCATCACTTATGAGCCAGTGTTTGCTGTCAGTGATTAGGTGAGTTGCCGTACAGGCACGTCGTTGGTCATCTTTCTTACTGCTCCGATAAAGCTTTGTTGTCAGTCCATTACTCAGACATTAATTAAAGAACTCAGATATTGAGTGTAGTATGAGATGTGGAACTGGACTTGTGTAGAGGCTATTCTGGTCCTTTGTGGGAGGAAAGAGAGGTGAACTACTTTGATACGAAACTTACTTAAGGTGAATACTTTCATTAGGTTGATAGAATTTTGGATGAGCTTGTACAGAAGAGCAACCACTATTTTTTGCCTTTGTTTCTAAATGCCATTCCACATGAAGCAATTGCTTTCTTGTGAGGCAGGATATTATGAATAAATCTGTTCTTCCTGTACAAAACAATCAGGCTTGCTGGGCTGTCCAGCTTTGTCACTTGGGTTACCAAAATGCCATACAGCTTGCAAGCTAAGTGTAAGTGTCTCACATTTTGTCTCAACTTTGAAAGATGTATTTTAGTAATAAAAGACAGAATTGAACATATAATGTACTTTTTTGAAATGGAAGGGGCAGACTGCGGTTACACACTGATAGCCTGGGCAGTAGGCAGTATGGTAGCTCGGTGCTTTAGAGGGGGGACAGGGTGGCCTTGCAGAACAGGACTTGGCTGCTCTGTAGGTTTCTTTTCAGAACTGTCACATGATATGGTGACAAAGCAATTGCTTTAGTTTGTTTTCATTTGGGGCTTTGGATAGTAAAATGGTTTTGTAAAGGATATGAAAACAGGAACGTTACACCTTTTGTAATCTGGAAAAACAAAATAAATTGTTGGGAACGGTGAAATTATTTTATCAAGTGGCTATAGTGTTAGGGTGAAGTTCTGACCCAGCTGAAATAGAAGGGGCTTCTACAACTGAAATCAAGAGAGCCAGCGTTTCCCATGCAGTGTTTAAGTGTCACTGAAACCAAGCATTCCTACAGTATGAAATCCTCACAGTTGCACTGGAAATTTAGCAACATTATCAAATGCAGTCATGATCATACTATTACATTCCTTTGTGCATAATGGCAAGTCCCACATCTATGTGCATTTTGCACTAAATCAGAACAAAGAACAGTGCACATTGTCTTCAGAAATGGATTCTTAAGGGGATAAATTGATGTGGCATGAGCTGCATGCCTTCCAGTATGAGATACTTAGAATATTTTTATCTTTAGCACAGATTTGAAAAAATAATCTCACATTGTAATATTCTGAAGGCAATGAGACTTTACTATTGATCTCCACTCATGAGAAAAGGATAAAAGATGCAGTTGACAAGAAAAGAAGAAAATTCACTGATACTTGTGGTAATGTTTATCACAGCTGTAAAAAAGCACAGCGATATTTTTTTTCCATGTGAACACCTTTGTGTAAACATTTAAGTACAAACAGATGTATCTGCGTAGATAACTCCTTTTCCTCTATGTTCTTATGCTTCTGGGAGGCACATTGCAGAGCTGGGATGTCTCAGAAATAAATTTACCAAAACCAGTATGATTAATTAGTCAGACAATCTACTTAAGAAAACAGGAATGGTACAAGCCCATTGCATTTGTCGGTATGCTGTTCATGGTATGTTTGAGAAACAGTATTTTCAGAAAGCCCCAAACTCAGTTTTAAATTATTCTCTCTTTTTAATGGGAAGGTAACTTTTCAGAATCTAGATCCTTTTTAAATGGAAAATGTGCAATGTTATCCAAGGAAAGTATGAAGTTGATTTACCATGCATGATTTTTTCAGTTCTTTGTACACATTCAGTATGGTTATATTTTTGCTCAGGACGCATATATATTTTTTCTGCTGAACTTTTCTCGATTGCTTTTTTTATCAGGTTTACAAATCAAATCAAACAGGTATATTGCAGAGCTCTCTGATATTATTTTCTGCGCTTATAGCACAATGTATTGAATTATGCTTGCTCATGTACTGCTGCTGCTATTCTCTCCAGATTGAGAGAGAATGACTGTGGGGGCTGTAAATTCACTTGGCTTCCAGCACCACTGGTTAAATCAAGAGCCCTATTCAGGCTAGAGAAGAGACAGAGCAAGTGTTCATTACACAAATCAATTTGGTCAAAAGTACAGCACAGTGGGTACTCAACCATTGCTCACATAATATTGTCAACTTAATCAAATAATGCCTAGAAGACATTCGCAAGCTCTTTCTCTCTGAGAAATAACTTGATTGGTGCAGCTGGAAAAAAACAGGTGCTGGTTTAGGCATATAGATATATGGTTTTTAAATGAGCTGTTTTTAAAAAAATAAAAAATTAAA
Source organism: Falco rusticolus (assembly GCF_015220075.1). NCBI lineage: Eukaryota > Metazoa > Chordata > Aves > Falconiformes > Falconidae > Falco > Falco rusticolus. The sequence goes on from NC_051190.1 coordinate 40,730,502, forward strand.
TTTCTAAAGAGCTTTACCCTTATGTGGGTATGTATACATGAGAAACTCAGCGAAGCACCTAAGTTTGCTGCTGAGTATATTTTAAAAAATAATCTATTGCTTTTCTTCTCTTTCTTTTCTTCCTGTAAGTATTTTACAGGTTATTCCTACTAGTATTAGGCTGTGCTTCCTCTAGACTTGGTGTGGGTTTAAAAAATACACAACCATTTTGTATTTCTTTACAGATTATAGAAGAATGATCAGGACTTGGTAAAGGTTTTCAAGTTATACGAATACAAGGTGTTTCTAGTTTGTCCAGGAAGAGATAACAGGTTTAGTTCAATTTTAGGCATTCCGACCCTTTGCTCCATTTACTTTTTAAAAGCTGAGACTGAGGGCAGGGTTCTTTTGTAGTGGCATGCAAACAGCTATTCTGTGGCAGCATTTCATTACCTTTTAAAACAGGGTTTGATGGTGAAAGATTTTGTCTACACCGCCATTGTTTTGTGGAAAATGGAAGAGATTAGTCAAGGAAAAAGAACAGAGGGGAACTCTAACACTCACCATTTCAGTGTAAGAAACATTATAGGTCTGACTGTCTTCAACAGTAGAAGGAAAAGGATACAGAAAATCGGTGTTTGCTGGGAAGGAGAATGGAATTGTTTTTTCTGCCCAAACAGAGTACACAAGGCCCTCTCTGGTTTCAGGTTCACTGACCATTCTGTTTTATTGCATGCAGCGCCTTTGTCACAAGTACTAAGGATGGGAGGAGTAACCTGGGGAAATGGCTTTGTATTAGAGCTGGATGAAAGCTTCAAAGGATACCTCCCCCCCACCCCCCTCCCCTTTCCTAAAGAATGTATTTCTGGGTGAAATATATTGCAAATTTGGATCAGTAAGGTCTTAAGAAAAAAGTGGGGGAGATAATATTTTCTCCAAATAGGAAATTTTAAAATTTATTTTATCCAGAACAGCATCTTGTTTAGCAGTTTTCTTCACATCTATAAATTTTTAAAATTCCTCGGAAAAAGCTAGAAAGGGAAATGAAAAAAAAAAAGTCAAAATGTTTTACAAAATGGTACTTTTCAAAAATGTTTTACAAAATGGTTCTTTTCAGTTAACATATAACTCTTTGGTAAACTATGGTAGTTTCTTCTGATACCAGAACTGTGTAATGCAGGTTGATCCTGAGGCAGCACACTGGATCACGTGTTCTTTGTCTGAGATGGAATGATCTGAGACTCTACGGTTCACTTGCCCCAGAAGGAGCAGCAGCTCTTAAGGGACTAGATACCTCCTTGACAGGTGCCTCAGGAGCACAGCGCGGGCCGGTACCTGCATGTGCATAATCACCGCAGGTTTTATTAAGAATCATGTATGCCTCTTGCCAGTTATTAGAAGGAATGTTTTTAACCACTAAACTTTTAAAACTTTGCAGCGTAACTCCACATTTTTCATTGCATTTAACTCCCTTTCAGTGAAAACAGAGGAATTGGTATTATTGACAGTACTGGAAAAGCTAGGCTGCCCAGAGTAAAAACATTGTGGTTTTAGTTGATTTTAAGAATTTGACTTCAGGGTTGTCCTGTTTTGGCTGGGATAGAGTTAATTTTCTTCCCAGTAGCTGGTGCAGTGTTGTGATTTGGGTTTAGTATGAGAACACTGTTGGTAACACACTGATGCTTTTAGTTGTTGCTAAGTAATATTTAAACTAAGTCAAGGACTTTTCAGTTTCTCTGGCCCTGCCAGTGAGCAGGCTGGAGGGGCACAAGAAACTGGGAGGGGACACAGCCGGGACAGCTGATCTGAACTGGCCAAAGGGATATTCCAGACCACAGAATGTCATGCTGAGGATATAAAGTGGGGGGAGTTGGCCGTACCCTGGCGATCGCTGCTCGGGCACCAGCTGGGCATCATCGGTCAGCGGGTGGTGAGCGGCTGCATTGTGCATCACTTGTTTGGTTTTTTTCACATCTCTTTGGAACTGATTTCTCTCCTTTTCATTGCAATTGTTGTTGTTGTTATTATTAATTTTATTTCAATTATTAAATTGTTCTAATTTCAACCCTTGACTTTTATCTTTTTCCTGATTCTCCTCCCATCCCGCTGTGGTGGACAGGGGAATGAGCCAGTGGCTGCATGATACTTAGCTGCCAGCTGGGGTTGAACCATGACAAGTGTGAAGTCCTTAAGAACTTGAGTGAAGTCCTTTTAAAGAATAGAAGATTTCTCTTTCTAGAACTGAGTTAAAGAGACAAAAAATTAGTAGTTTGATAAAGAATTTCTTTACAAAACAATAGATTTCATTTTAACTGCCCTGGTGATGGATTTGGTTAAAGAGTGTACCTTATATTTATACTGAAAGTATCTTATATGAAATTATAAAATAATTTTTAAAAATACCCTCTTTGATCTGAGTTTGCTTACCTATAAGAATGGTTTCAATTTACATTTTTTCTACCACCTAAGCCTTCAGTAGCTCACTGGAATAAAGGAAGTTCATCTCAATTCATTTCTGTGTATGTGAGAATTCACTCTTCTGTTTTGCATTATGTATTTATAACTTTCATTATAAGTTTTAAGACCACCATATATTAAGATTTTTAACTTTTTATAATTGAAAATATGTGGTGGAATAGGAACCCAAAAGCAGTCTGTGTGATTTGATCAGAAATGGAGAGGGGTATGACAGCCCTAGGTGCTGATTTACCGAGAGAGAGAGAGAGAAGAGCAAGTATGTGTAAATATTGAAGATGGCTGAAACTCAAAGGAAAGTTTTATGTCAGATGTAACTTTCATTAGCGTCATTAACAATGTTTTCTGAATGCAGGCTAGTGAAGGCTTTTATTTTGGGTCACTTTTTCCTCAGTATATTTCAAACTGTCAGAGAATGACTTCAGATATTGTAATGGAACAACATATACAAGGGCGTCTCATTTTAGTACTAGTTTTCTTTAAATCTTTGTTATTATCATTTACACCTCCACACACTTGTGGTAGCTGATTTGATAATTTCGGTGATAAATATTAATGTGAGTCTATACTTGGGCAATATTTTGAGCATATCTATTTAATTTAAAATGGCTAGCTTAAGGAGTTGGTTTCATGATGTTTGTTTCTCTGAGGGGTTAGATATATATCATCGATTTTTCTGTTAAATAGTTTCTCTTCAATATTTATGAGATAACAACACAAAAATTAATTTTTATTAAAATGGAGATATCTACGTATTGAATAAGATTGGGCAAAGGTCAAGAGAAAAGCAAACTATAAAGAGAACTACCAAAGAATAGTAATAGCTTGACATAGGGTCTTAAGATAGAGAGGAAAAATTATTCTCTGAAATGATAAATTAAAATTGACATACAAAGACATATTTCTGGGTAGAGATGTAGACATGCCTCACATGATTTTCCCTGAATGTTGTCCATACCTAAATTAAATTTCATCAAGATTAAACTTGTTTAGCGCACATATATCGATTGAGTTAGAAATTACTAGGGAAAATTGAGCATCTCGATTCTGTATGAAGTGCCTGCAAATGCAATAAACAGTCGTTAAAGGATTCAAGTTTCAGCAACTTATTTTAACATTTATGACATGAAATGGTGCTGGAAACTTGCAATTGTGTGCAATTGTGTATTAATAAATATCCATAGCAAATGTTTTTTACATAAATAAGATTTTGTAGCACTGTCTGTTATTTTATAGTCAATGGGATGCCAGAGTTTTCATCCTGTGGTTCCCTCTGGGCAATACTCATCAATAATCTGCTAAATATGTAACTGTTTATTAGGTTTTTTAAATTAGAAATACATTCTCAGTGGAACCAGAAAAAAAGTCATGCAGCAAATCAGTGGAAATGACCTTTCAGTGAAGATGACAAATGACATCTTAAACCTCAGAGCTACAAACTAACCTGATACAGTGCTGACTGACATGCATAGGAAAAAAGCCAATCTGTAGTAATTTTCAAGGGTGCTGAGAACCTGCCGTTACCATTGATTTCTTATAGCACTAAGGGTCTGTTCTACCAGTGCTTTTGTAGCTTTACTTCTTGGTTTACCTGTTAATAAAGACTGCTTCTTTTAAAGTTATTTGAACCGTTTATTATAAGTGTAAATATTGAACTATTTAAAGTTATTTGAAAAAAATTTACACTGGATTTTGTTAAATAGCTTTAACAGTTATAAAGCATGATATAGCGTTCTAGAAATGTTTAGGAACTTCACAGTATCACAGAAATTCCATACATCAGGCTTTGTAAATGAAAGCAGTCTATTTTGGGGTATTTATTGATGCCTTGTAATAAATATTGTACTGTGTCCACACACCCTGGGCCACAGCGTACTCATGTGATGCCGTTGTAACCAATTATGTCACTATAGAAGGCATAAAATGCCCTTAAAAAGCAAAAATCAAAACTTTATTGAAAATTCATACCTGCAAAAGCTATATGCTGTTGAAAATAGTCGTAAATCTTGATTAGGAAGGGCAGGCAAGAAAGGAATTGTTCCCTTGTAATTTAAGGGGGTGCCTTGTTCAAGGTCACAATTGTAGAAGGAGAGAGACCCTTAAAAGCCTCTGGATAACTATTAGAGGAAAAAAGACCTCTTTGTTCTGAAAATTATCATAGACACCCAGCTGGTAAAATTCAATGGATGTGCTCTTTAGTAGGCAACTGGAGGTACAGTACTGCACTTGTGAATAATAGGGATTTCAGGTGATTTAGTGCTTCCTGCAGCCTGACTGTCAATTGAGATTTGCTACTGGAATGTGCTGGTGACAGTTCTGCGACTGCCTGTACAGGAGGTAGCCAGGAGCGAGGTTCTTCTGGAGCCAATTCAAGCTGGAGTGGAGAAACGTAGAGTTAATGCCAAGCTGGAGAGAATCTTTGGGCATGACTATGAAATGCAGCCTTGGGAAGAAGGGTAAAGAGCCTTTCCTCTTTGCACGGTCCCTCACTGTGAAGTCAGCCTCAGTCAGGTGATTATTACAGTGATTTCCCAACTGTCAGAAAAAGCTGTCAGTCTCAAAGAGGGAATAAACGAATTAAAGAATATTCAAGGAAGTTAGGTGTGGTGCTTTTTTGGTTCGGTTTGGCTTTTTCAGTTAACTGTTTCTACTTAGCTCCATTTCAAGGTATTTAAACTGATAATATTTTGGAGCCATTAGTGTCTGTTACTTTGTGGAGAATGAGTAGAGGTACCGGCGAACTGGAGTAGAGCAGACACAATGCTGGTTTTTAAAGAGGCGGGAGAGAGAAGTTTTGGTGATACAGGTTAAAGGGATGTGCTGGCGTCAGAGTTTGTCCTGCGAAAATACTGGAAGAGGTAAGTGTGCATGCACTGCTGGTTTTAACACCTGGAAGTACAAGAAGAATAACCATCAGCATGGATGTGTCAAAAAGACACATTCTTTTACTTCTGCAGTGGCCTTGTGGACAAAGGAGAAGTACTGAATGTTACATTTTTCTTTTTGTAAGGCTTTTGCACTTTCACACAAGACATGCTTTTAAGCAAGCTGGGAAATACAGTAAACGTGCAACTACAATAAGGCGGGGTAAAAAACGGGAAACTGTGTTTAAGTAGCAGCTCGCTATCAAAATTAGATTTATTAAAAGGAGTTCTGCAGGGATTTGTGGTGACTCAGTGTTTTCTCAGTACTTTCATTAATGATCTGAGTGATGGAATACAGTGTATACTTACTAAATTTGCAACAGTACCAAGCTGGGAAGGACCGCAAGTACATGGCAGGACAAGATTAGAATTCAAAGTAATCTTGATAAATTGTAGGTATTGTCTGGAGAAATAAGATGGTATTCAAAAACATCAAATGCAAGGTGTTTACATAGCAATAATAAACTACACAAATACAGCATGAAAAATCACTGGTTAAAAAGCAGTTCCATAAACAAGATTATAATGGATTACAAGTTGTATGTGAATTTACATTGCCAACTTCTGTGGGAAAAAACCCAGTACACGCATAAGGAAAAGGTGGGACGACCAGGTAGCAGATAGATCCAGTGGTAAAATGTGTTGAATAGGTGGTTTATGAATTCTGATCTCTTCACAAAGTTAAAATCATGAACTTTTGATACGTGAAGTTAACTGATACAGCTTTGTACTCAAAACAATTAGGTCATATGTGAAAACACACACAGACTGTAGTCCCTTTTATGTAATTTCTATTTAATAATAAGGCTTAAGGGGGTTGTTTATTTATTTCTTTTGCATAAAGCATACTATTTTGCTTGATTGAGTCAAGAGAGGGTATTGAAAGAGACCAAACCCATAATAGATCAGGACTTGCACTGATTGCATACAAGACTGCAGGGATGTAGCCAGGCTAATGTCCTACACCGACTTCAATTAATTTTTAAAGAAATACCAAACCAGTCTTTAGATCCTCTAGCAATGAAAATATTCTCTTGAAATGTATTATGTATGTGTAAGGTAAATTGCATTCTAGCTCTTTGAGTCCACAGGGCTTTGAAACTTTCCTTCCTGGGATTTTGCAAAATCCAGCCTGTCTTCTGTCCTATGTGTATTTTACCTCCTTGGTGTTACTTGGAAATTTGTATAAGCTCCACATACCAATTTCAGTTTGCACTTACCCTTCTCCAGATCTCCTATGCATTTCCGTAGATTTCTGGATGATAATACACTTTGTAAAGCAACTGTTATATTGTCAAGCCTTTTAATACATTTAAAATGGTTTAGTTGTGTTGATTCTGCCACAGACTTCTTTAAGGGCATTTGCAGGTGTGAATCTCCGACGATAGTGACTTTCTGAAGTTTCTGGTTTTCAGTCCTCACAGCCAAAACTCTGAGGCATTCTTTGTTGAAACTACCAATTTATTCACAGAAGCTTTAAATTTCCAAATAAAAAAGAAATGCCCAGAAAATAGCAGTACCTGGATGGACCCACTTCACCCATAATTTGTAGCTCCTTCATTTTAGCGTCATCTTCAGAAATCTCACTGGCTTTTTGTTAGCAATGTTTCTGTTCAGCTTCTTGGTACAGAAGTTGCTCCTGATGTTTTGGTATGCTAATAGTGCACAGTTCAACCTTCCTACTCTTTGTTTCTCATCATTTATATTAATAGAATGAACAGAAATTACTTTTTCCAATTTGCATTTATACAGTAAACTGATTATATAATTTCTTCCTGGGGCACCCTTTGTTCCTGAAGCTAAACAGCACCTTCAGAATTCTCTAATTCTCTTCAGATTAATCTAATTGACCTTAAATTCTTCCAGAGTGTTGTATTTCGAGAGTTGCCAGCCCCTGATCCCCCACCCGCTCTCATACACCATATCTCCTTCATAGTCCTCTCCTTCTAAGGCCTGAAGGTAGAAGGTAATCTCTGTGGTGTCTATGGATGGAACAGTTGCCTAAAATCTAAATTTTGAATTTCTGAGTTGGTTTTAGATAGCAAGAGATAGCATGGAATGTGGCTTTGTCTTTTATCAGCTATATACCCTGTTTAGTATTTAAATTGCTAGAAATTTGTAAAGATGAACTATTTAGTTTGTGGGACCCTTGCCATGAGTTTAGGGAGTAGCAGATGAATATTGTCACTGCAGTGGCAGTGACTCAGTTTTAGTTTTACACTTGAGTTGTTCCCTGTTTGTTTGGAACACCTGAAATCATTTGTTAGTGTACACAGAAGTTTGTAGTTGTGTATGAGCATTAGCGTATCCCGTGAAATGCAGACACCACCAATGAACTGATGCTTCTGCAGAAATGTAAGAACCTCTCTCTGTAAAGTGTTCTTAGCCCAAAAGTACGGGCAGTGCGGGAAATTTTACATGTTTGAATTTGAATTTACTGTGGAAGATGATGTTGAATATAACTTGCTAGAGTGAAATTTTTATGTAGTTTTCTCTGATGTAAATGATGTATTTAGTTTGAGTTGTTTTGCTTCCTTCTTAACAGCCTTATTGGTATTGAAACTGTGTGGTAAGGTTTATTTTTTTTATAACCAGTTTTATTCTGCTTAAACTATTGTCTCTTAAAAGAAATGTGATACTAGCAGGAAATGGCAGACTTCCTCATTTTTTTTTTTTTAATGAAAAAATTCAGAAAGACAAGCTGAACTGTAACATTAGAACAGAAGAGAAAAAGGAATGCTTGGGAGATTAATATGGTGGGAAGGAAGAGGAAGGGCAGAGAAAATAGAGTAACAGTTATAAGATGGTCCTTGTTGTTTTATTCAACTATTTTCTTTCCTGTTTTCTGGCAAATCCCTTCTACCAGTGCAAAAAACCCTAAACCAAATCAAAACAAACCCCACCGAAACCCCCAACTGCTATGCTGGTTTTACATACCTATGCAAAATCTTTTTCTAGTGAATGTGTGCTGTGCACACAGTGATTATTTAGGCACTGTATGATGTAAATAAAGAACACAGATAAGAAATTGCTATAATATACTGAAAGACCAGCATTGGTTACTTTTGCTTTTGGGATGAAGGACATTATTTTTTTTCCTAATCTCTCAATGGGTTTATGATTCTGCTTGTTTGTTACATTGTAATACAAAGTGATGTCCTTCAATTATAAAATAACATTTTAAAACTAGAGAACAATGTCCCTGTAAGAAATACCATGCTATGATCTTAATTTTGGTGAGAAAGAAAATATGTGAAACTTTGTTTCTGGGTCTCACTTTAAGTCGAACAACCTTCACTGCTGATTATACTTCTGTTCCCTTTCACAACTCAAGGCCTTTTCCATAATGGTGACCATTTATCTAGACAAAATGACCCTCCAGTGCCCATCAGCACTGCTTATGAAATGGCAGCTAGGATGTGATGTGTTACCTGCCTCCTGTGTAGAAGTCCCAGTGGCCTCTAAATGAAAGTACTAATCTTGTTCGAAGGTGTATAGCTTGCTTCTGCAAGTAGGCTGCTGTTTGGACATGGAGGTTCAGTTTCTTCCATTGGCAAACACTGATGCAGTTAAAGGGATTTCAACAATTTTACAATATAGGGAGGCATATTTATTCATTATTTAAAAATAACTAAGCAAATCAACAAACAATAATCTTCCTATTCTCCAGTTTATTCCAAATACATTTTACAAATATCACTGAAAATGTATATTGTTGAGACAGATACAGAAATTGGTTTGATTTTCATGTATTTCAACTTCTGGTGTTCTTCAGTACCTTTGCACAGTTTGACCTCCTTTTTAGTCATTTTTCTGAGAATTGAAGCCCACCACTTTATATTGAAAATGGCAGAAATACTTACAATGTGCTTTATTTTGCTTTACCCTTTTAGCAGACAGATGATGCAGCACAGACCGATGGCCAGCAACAGACACAATCTTCTGAAAATACAGAAAACAAATCGCAACCAAAACGGCTTCACGTCTCAAATATACCATTCAGATTCCGGGATCCAGATCTTAGACAAATGTTTGGAGTAAGTACTCACACTTTATTTATGCTTTTTCATATTTGCAGTGCAATAGGGTTTTTATATTATAGGCAACCATGAGAGCAGTATTGTGATTTAGGCTGTTTAACCATTTTCAGTAAAGATTCTGTTTTCATTTATTTCTAACCAAACATCTGATTTGCCAGCCACAACTGGGAAAAGAAATTCTACTGATTCCACTGTATGTGATACAGCTGGGTGTATTCTGTGTATTGTGTTTTGTATTACATTCCAAAAAAGCTACATTGGCTTAAAATATTGAATGCATATATATTCCTGCTGTACACTTCTGGATTTCTAGATCTGTGTTTATTGATTTTGGAGAGCGTGATGTAAAATCATCAATACTTGACCTCATGAGCAAGGAACCCAAATCTATAGAAGTAAGACATGGGCTGAATCTAATCAGGAAGCCCAGGAGTAGGAATCCTCACCCATCCCCACAGGTATTGTAGGTCTGCAAGCTTCTAAAGTTTTTGCCAGTATTTTTCTGTCTCATCATTTTTGCTTTTACCCAGGCCATTTGAGCTACCTTCAAGTGCATTGGCTGTATCTACACGTATGTGCCATCAGTTCTAGGCTAACTGTTAGAAGTTAGACGAGGTGTCTTTTCCCTGCTCCAAGAATACGTTTGTCTTGAAGTGTCACTAAACAAAAGCTAGAAGTAGTGATTGATCAGCTGTTAGAACCCAGCTTTTCCTAGTTAGTACTCTTAATTAGTTTTGTTACCCTTGCTTTCTTATTTCTGACTCATGAAAACTTAATTCCCTTCTGTGTTACAGTTTGTTACACAATGCAGCACCAAGTATTTCATGGCTCTATACTTCTTTCCAGCTTTCATGTTCGCTTCAGATTTTTAAGTTCTTCTAATGTCTTTGCTTGTGAGATAAGCCATTGTGGTTTGCAGTATTTATTTCTATGCAATGAAGGAAACAGTCACTGGAAAAAGAGTGCTGGTGTAGTATTGGAAAATGAGTGACTGTTATGTTGTATCTTAGTTGTTATAAGTAACCTCCCCTAAGTACACCTAACGGCTCGACAGCAAAATAGCAGAAAGCATAATAATTAACCACCTAAAGAAAAACATGAAGATTTATTTAAATTTTAAAACCCACGTAAAATAGATAGATTTTATTTGACATGAAAGTACCTTAAATGAAAGGATCTCTCTTCTTTCAGGTATTGTAGTAATTTATAGATGAATAAAGCCTAAATTTCAGTATTTCTAAGTCTTAGGTCTCAGAAGACTAACACTGGAGAATGGCTAGAGTTTTCCTGCTTTAGAGTGACTTGGTAACAGTAAACGTTTAGCTTCTGAGTTGGTAGAAAAATTAAATTTTTGCAAATGTGTGTTGAAATATAAATATGGTAATACTGCATCATGACTGTGTTATACATACAGCAGAGGAACTTTTTACATGCACATAAATACAGCACGGGAGGACTGTTTAAACATTAAGTCAATGTGTGCTTATAGGCTAAAGTTGCAGTGAAAATATTAAGTAGGTCGTGAATGCAAGAACATAAAATAAACCAAGGGATAAGAATTGATGGTGGATTTTTCATAACCAAGTTGAAACACTTCAATAAGCTAGAAAAGGAATACTGCCCTTTCTGGCCTGTAATGGTTTATTATATCCTAAAAGACTGGAGTACAGGCTCATTTCTGCAGTTCCTTGGATTTTTGCTAGATTACTCTTCATTTGCCTGTTTCTAATTTCTGCCTTTTTATTTAATACATTGTGTCATTTATCAGTGTTAACAGTGATCCATCCTGCATGTTAATGACACACGAAATAACAGAAGCGAGCCCCTGATACGTTACAGTGTCACATCACAAAATGTGTCATATCAGAAAGCGTTCTAACTAAATACTGCCCAAGTCAAACATTTATTCTCAGTCTCCTAAGAGAAGTCCAGTGGAGTCTTTTTCTTTGGGATAGCAAAGTGGCCACGTTTTGTGTGTGTGAGCAATGCCTAGATGATTGTGAGAGCAGTTCTAAGGTCGAGGCTAATAGCAGTTACTACTAATATTATACTAAAAGTGCCATTCTGAGCAGGGAAAAATCCCCAACAAGTCAATATCCATTCTAATTTTCCAGAGTATACTCTAGTGAGTCAAGAGTTTCTTAGGGAGTAATGGTTATCCCTTCTCAGCAAGGGTGGAGGGAAATCCTCACTTCCTTGAAGCCAGCAACAAAACTACCAGCTGGTTTAAGCTTGTTCCTGTAAAGCCGAAGTAACCAAACACCTTTACCTATTCTGCAGAGCAACTGCAAGAAGTCTTCTGAACCAAAGGGTCTTCAGAGGGAAGGATGACCAATTCATCCTCGTGCAGCCATTCATCCTGTCTCGTTAGAGAAGTTTATTACACTCCAAGCAAAGTAGCCCAGTAGCATATTACGTATGACAAAATGGTGTTGGCAGATGGGACTGGATGGATCACAGGGAAGTAACCTGCTATGTGCAAAGACAAAATAAAATAAAAGAAGAAAACTGGGACTTTCACTTCACTGTGATCACAGTTTAAAGATGATTCCCTCTTTGTCAGGTGGTTTCACTGAAGTTAAGGTTCATAAGTGCATATGTGGAATGACAGTGAAAAGTGTAATGATAGGTATGATTTAGTTGTAATAATGATCTGGCTTCTCTTCAGTGTGTTTTTTGGTGCTTGGCTATCTTTGACTTTATATTCTTTAACTTTTTTTTTTTTTATGTGGTGCACATTTTCTGAAAGAAACATTTGTATTAGATATGAAACAATTGTTGAAGTTATCTTATTTTCATGTAACTTTTCTATTTCTTTGCAGCAATTTGGTAAAATCTTAGATGTTGAAATTATTTTTAATGAGCGAGGCTCAAAGGTAAGCAGTTCATTTCACTCATGGAATTTTTTAGATTTGTTTAAAATATTTGTGTGAGTAAAAGGAAACAACTGCACTGCTGTAAAAAATAACATCTGAAATTCTATGTTAGTGAAAACATCTTTGGAGCTGTCATTTGGTTTCCTAAGCAGCATGAAAATCATTGGACTCATATCTTTTAAAGGGGGTAATTTTAGCTACTCCAAACTGGCATGCGTTTTATGGGAATGTTGATTTCTGCTGTCTTTATTCTTGAAGGATAATTATCTTGTTTATTTTATAAGATGAGTCCATACTTACAGATATTTATAGGCAGGTTTGTATTAGTACAGGTATTTTTTCCCCTATTGAAATGAAAGATGATAATGATACCTAATAACTATCCTCTTTAGTAATTAACTGAGAAAATATGATTGTTCCAGATTATCTAAGTGCAGATGTTTTCCTCTTTAGTTAAAGCTTCAGTACACCAACCCTTTGAAAATAATCATTTAACATTTATTTGTTTAAAAGAGTTCTTACTGTATTGCAAACATCTATATTTTTCTGAAAATTACTTTGCCTTAAATGCATACTTCAATTTATTGATATTTAAGAAATAAAGCAAGACAGAATGCCTATGACTGCCATTAGCTTCGTTACCTGGTGCAAAATTGCAGCCCAGTCTTCTTCACCTATGGTATCAGCTGCATTGTAAGGGTTTACGTGGATGCCATATGCATGATATCTTTTTCCTTTTCCTGTCATGTCAGACACCGTATCATGTTTATCCACTGATGTTTCAGTCTTCCTGTAACTCTCACATACGATTTATTATTAGTGGTAGAATTCTTTTCCTGTTATAGACATACTGACATTTTTAAAAAGTCACCTATATCATAAATCTGTATTACATCAGACGTATCTTAATTTGGTTAATTGTTCCCTTAATGTGTTATTATTTATATTCTAAATGTAAAGCTGGTTTTTTTTGTTGTTTTTTTTTTTATTAGAATAGCTGAAATTTCCTAGTTTACATTCCAAAATTATTCTGGCAATCATTAATTAGTACTCTTCCCTGCTAGCCCAAACCCAGTTGGAACTTTTACCACTTTTTCAGTAAACAACCACAATGTATGGTATTTGGTGGCTTACAGACTCCTGCTCTGGCTGAAGTTTATTGTCATTAAATTGTAGCTGTTCAGTAGTGTTTGCAAAAGACGTTGACTGTTCAGAACCTGCCTCTGCTCCATAGCATTATAAATTCCAAAAGACTTCCCACATTTGCCACCTTTGACATCCTTTGAAGATGGAGCGGAACTGAGTACACATCGTGGTCGTGGTGGTTTACACGTTTGGTTAGCCATTCAGTCTTACACATGTAGGACTTCTAGTCACCACATCTGCATTGGACTGCATAAGTATAAGGCTTTTTTAAAGTATTTGGGGGATGGGGTGAGGAGGTATTTCTGAACTGAGTGGGTTTTTAATAGTGGTCTCGCACTAGTGAAAACATCCCAGTACCTTGTGCTAAACCCAAGCTGCTCCTAGAAAGGATTCCACAAGGAAGAGGTTTTCCTAGGTGGGCTTGTAATATCACTACCTCAGTTACACACTTTGCGTTAGACTCTAAGCCCTGTTCTTAGTAGATACTTCTACACTACCTAGTGCTGTTTGGTGCATCCAGGCTGGCTCTGAGTAGGCTGCTGAAGATACTCAAAGCAGCTCTGTGATGCATCTCATTGCTTGTGTGTGCTGCTTCTCATCTTGTTTAGAGTTATTTCAGGTATTTTGATTTGTAAAAGTACCCTTAGATTCTCTCAATTAAATAAAAAGTTTGGGTTTTTTTTCCTTAATCTGATCATTTCATGTCCATTCTGTAGGATTTAAGATGCACCAGATTAAAGTCCCATTCCTGGCAGTGCTTATCTATGTTTTCATAAAAACCCACTGAAACTGAAAGGACTACTAAGTGGTCTCAAACTGAGTACAGGTAAAAAAGTTTGCAGGATCAAAATTCAAATTTGTTTCTAGCTGCAGTTTGGCATAAAAGAGTTGCTAGATTTTTTTTTGTTTGTTTCTTTCTGTTTTTATTTCTTTTGATTCTAATAATTCATGTTTTAAAATATTCCTGTAAAAACAACAGAAGTAAGCTTGTTTTCATGCCATGATAGTTGAGAAAAGTGGAATTGCTTATTCAGAAAACATAATGCTGGAGCACCACCGTAAAGTATAATATAATTTTGATGAAGGGGATCTCTTCAAAAAAGAAACCCTAAAATAATACAAGTTTCATGCTACTGCAAATTTCTGTTTGTTTGTGGGCATAATAATAATTAAGATAACTTTGCAAGAATTGCATGGCAACACTGCTGACTTTTGAAACTCTTTATAAGAATTGCAAGAATTTCAGTATTGTTTTGGCATAGACCTTTCTTACAACCTGTGAGGCTTACCTTTGCCAATTCTTGAAGCTGTTGATTAAAGTAACATGAAGAACTGCTGGTAACTTTCTCTGCATTTCCCACTCACCATGGAAGGAAGATTTAGAATAGAGCTTCTGTTACTGTGCCTATTCTAACACTACTCTGCAGTTTTAACACTGAAGCTCTCCACGGAGCCTCAGGTGGCTTGTCTCAGACGCAGCTGCAAGGCTGTAAAGATACAGGAACATCAACAAGTACCGTTTTTTCCCAGGTGTAAATGAATGTGCTATACAGCTATATAGTACCTACATACTTTCACAAATCTGTTTGTGTGCATAGGTGTTAGTATATATAATATATATATTAATATATATTTCTTCAAATAAGAGCTGCTCACGTACTAACTTGGCTATTGTTAAATCACTTGACAGACTTTAAAACTAAAATGCAGAAATCTGCACTACTAGTTAATACAATACATAGCACGCTAAGCTAAAGTAGCTGTTGAATCAGCTGTGTATAAAATTAATGTTAATGTGTTTATGTAGATATTTGAACGTGTGATGAATCTGTGTTCTGTGATTGAGTTTCTGTGTCAGCTAGGTAAAATTAAAAATTTGCATAAATAATAAGAACTTAATTGGAATAGTGTTAATTATGAGAATAAGTACAACATAAGAAATGAAAAAAATACAATGAGTATTCTTTTCAGAATCTTTGAAGTTTCTGTCTTATCTTGGCTTGTGGCTCCACTTTATATCTTTTCCTAATTTTTTAATATAATTAGGTTTTCATCTTTTCCTTTAGTCATTTGAAAAAAAATAACTGGTAGTGCTGAGAGCTAAGAAGACTGATTCAAACTTTTGACTAAACAACTCCCACCAAATGTCCGGAATTCAGAGGGACAGACATTCAGCCAGGAGGAGGGGGGAGAACAAGCAGAACTGGGGGATTTGTGCTATAGCATGGAGCTAGGCTCTTTGGATCGATGGATTCAGGGATGTTTTCCACTATGAAATTTACTTAAAAGCATCTTAAATTATGAGCTTTTTTTTTACAGAGCTTTTAGAAGATGGGAGGAAGCAGTTGAAGAAATAAAAGTTTAAAGTTGAGGGTGGGTTTAGGTATGCGAAAAACCTATGCAGGCATCTAAACCAGAGGGATTAGTGCTAAGGAGGGGGGTTTACTTTCTCTCAACACTTCTGGTGCTTTGGGGAAAAGTGTGTTACATCCTCAGTGTTTTGTGACAGGCAAGGTCGTGGCTTTCGGCTGGAAGTGGGGAGGGTAGAGTGGAGGAAATGTGTGGAATCAGGAGTTTTGAGAATGGCTTCAGCTAGATGTGGAACTGCTGACAGAGCACTTCTGGGCTCCTCTGCAGCTTGGCTTTAAACGGGGGGAAGGACCAACAGCCCGTGTGTTCAAGCTGAAGAGAATGGAGCATGAACTGCTGCTGGGTATAAATGGCACCTTCTGTGGTGTAAGCTGGCATAAATAAATGTGTTCAATAAGTAGGTAAAATAACCCAAATAACCCATATAATGATCCTGGTAGTCTCTTAACTTTTTTTATTGATTGGCAATTAATTAGGTTTGTAGTTCATATCCATTGTTTTTCTTAGTGCTTGATGTCAGTTTTGCTTTAGCTTCATATTTGGTCTCCTCTGTATAATATAATGAATGTATAAATATATTTTCTTTTTTTCTTTTTTTCTTTTTTTTTTTTAAGTCAGTCAGTATGTACATAATAGGTAGAACTGCAGAGAGTAAGTGCGTGAATACTGGCCAGAAAACTTAGGGAATGGACTGGAGCATGAGGAGACATGGTGCATGGCTTATGGCTGAGAACATAACAGAGGAAAGCTTGAACTTTTAGTTCAAGCTAAAGTAACAGTAAATAAAAAGGTTGTGGTAGGACTTGCAATGTGTGCAGCAATGCCCATTTATAATGTGGCCATATATAATCTGCAAATGTTTCTTGTTATGAAACACCAAGGATGTAGATGCTTATTTGTTCGGATAACTTTGGGAAAGCATGCAAAGGCATTGTAGTGCTCATGTAAGAATTAATTCAAAGGGTTGGTGTATGTTTCTAAAGTGGTTTTCAATGTCTGATTTTTTCAAAAATATTTGCCATTGTAAACATCAGTTAACTTAGCACAAGAAAAAGTGTTTTAGTAGGATTGGAAATGTTTGTTTAGCCTAATATTATAAAGCAAAGCATTTGTCAGAAGCAGAATTTCAGACTTGTTGAGTATTCTCCTGTCCCACTAACACGGGATTTGGGAGTTTTACCACTTGCATGTTCTGTATGTGGGAAGTAATATACATAAAGAGTAAATGAACCACTTAACCTTATTCAAAACTTTTGCATTTTTATTCCTTTATCAGAGTTTCTTTTTCTATTCACATCATGTGATTTTCTTTGATCTGTTAATACAAGAAAGTTTATAATTTGTTCTAAAAGTACTTTTGTTTTGTTGGTGGTTTTCTTTTCTTTTTTATTTTATAAAAAAATAAGTAAAGGCTGTATAGTTTGACAAAAGTTTAAGTTACCCTAGTGTTGCATGGGAACAATGTTTCTTATGATCACAACAGCATGATTAAGTAGGCAATGTTTTAGAGTATATTGACATTCAGTGTTGAATTTTGTGCACATGTTTTTTATTTTGTTGAGATATCTGCATGTCATTAAAATGTGGTTCATTTTCTTTTCTCATTAGTTCATTTATTTCTATGTGAAGACACTGTAATTTATTTTAATTTCATTTTCTTATTGTTAGATTTATTTTCCTCTGTAGTGACATGTAGAAAGGTATTTTTGGTATCATTCTTTGAATTTCTCAGAGGGTATTATCTAACTGGTGACAGGAAAAATTTGTTCACATTTGTCGCTTATTTATTGCACATCTCAATACAATTATAATTTTTCTAATTTGCATGTTACAGAAATGAAGCAAGGACAAGAAAATATTAAATTAAAGACAGAGAACATAAGCAAACAAGTGGTCATTGACTGAAATAATAATGTGCATGTTGTTTTCCCCCCTTCTCCCTCCTGCATGCAGGGATTTGGTTTCGTAACTTTCGAAAATAGTGCTGATGCGGACAGGGCGAGGGAGAAATTACACGGCACCGTGGTAGAGGGCCGTAAAATCGAGGTGCATGTTCAAAATATTTTCCTTTTCATCTTTTTTATAAATGTCTGCTTCACTCTCATTTGTTGTTTCAGATGCATCATTGGTGTCTTCTGTGTGCTCCCCTTTCCCCTTCCCATTGTTTATATATATATTTATATATAAAGAGAGAGAATCTGGCCTTACTTGGGTTTTTTATTATTATTTCTTTTGTAATTATTATTATTATTATCATGATTGCTGAAAGGTTGATGACAGAATTAAAAAAAAAATGAAAGCTTTAATATTTTGAAGTTATTTTGGATGTTTTGTAAATCAATGGGTGCAGTAGATTCCAAAAACCAGCCAACAAAAAAAAGAAAAAAAAAATTGAGAACAACAAAAAAAGAAAAAGTGTGACAGACAAAACAAAAACAAACAAAAGGTTGGTTTTTTTGGTTTTTTCGTTTTTTTTTTTTTTTTTTTTCTTTTTTTTTTTTTTTCCTGCAGGGTTGATGTGGGATCCACAGTGGCTTTTAAAAATTAAAATTGGGAAAGAAGCATCCAAAAGATGTACAAGAAAAAAAAACAAACAAAAAAAAAAAAGCCAGACTAGAGACCGAGCAATTTTAGCATTTAATTTTTAACGAAACTATCAGGCCACTTTGGCTCGATGGCCTGAGCCATTCATACCTATTAAAAAAACAACAAAAATGTGTTTTAATACCACTGGATCCCCTTCAATACTGCCTCAGTCGTATTTGTTAGAATAAAAAAATACCAATTGAAAATGCTGTCGTCTTTTGAGTAAGATGTTGCATATTTTGCCTTTTCATTTTCCCCCTTCGACGGTAGCGCTTAGGGCCCTCACCAAACTCTCAGTAACCATGGTAACTGTATACATACCCATGCTGGCGATGGTGCTGAATGGTAAGTGGAGAAGTCCATCTGCCGTTTCACGTATTTAGCGCTGATATACCACGTGAATTTTTTTGACTTGTTGTATTAAGTTTTCTTGATGCTACATTTTTTTCTATATTGGTACGCCTGTAATTGAGTGTACGTTTTAAGCAAGCCTGGGAGGCACTGATTGGATTGAGGATATGACTTCGTGCACATCTTACTCAGATTGTTAACTCCATATTGTGTTAAATAATGCACCCTCTTTTTATCCTTTTGTTAGCTGTGATTTTAAAGCTTGAATGATTTTGTTAATTCTTGCAATGAAAAAGGCTCTTGTTCCAAGTGTTGAATGCTAGATGTTGCTTTTCCAATGGTACTTCTCTTCTAAAGGGTTATGTTGCACACTGCTAAAATTCGTTTGTCCCTTTTTTTGACATTTTCTTTGTTTCCTTGTACCTTGTCTCTTTCCTTTCTACTCCACTGCATGTTCCTTCATATGATCTTTTTTTCTGTTTTGAGTATTTATTGTATCAGTGTTATCATGGAATACAAGCATGCTCTTAAGTCTTAAATTATGCAGTACCTTTTAATTTGCTTTTAATGTCTTTTTATTAAAGTTTAAATGATATGATGTTGCTTTATTGAAATGATTTGTAAGTTAAAATGGTTATGAAAGTAAATGTAATTATAAATAGTATGATTTTGTTATGCTCCTGTTGCCTTCTATAAATTAAATTGCATTTTATTTTTACATGACTAATAGCAGTAATAATGCATGCATTTAATAGCAACATGGACTCTCTCTGTAACCCTTTCTAATCTGGTGTTCTATGTGCTTAGGTAAATAATGCAACAGCACGTGTAATGACAAATAAAAAGACCGTCAACCCTTACACAAATGGTAAGTGCATGAGATCTGGGTGCGTTGTTTTAATGTTGGTGCATGTGAAGCCTTACGCTTCTGCGGAACGGGTGGGCTCATCTTCTCACGGAGTGTCATGGACGCGTCTCCTTGGGCTCAGGTGCTGTCCAGCGACCTAAAACATCATATGGCTGGGCGTAAATTCTGGCTGCGTAGAGTTCAGCTAATTCACAGCCATGTGGGCATAGCATGCGTCATATTGCCTGATTGGAATTCTGCGTGATTAACCACAGTGGCCTTTGTACAGGAAAATATACCTGACAGGGAAGCATTATTCTCTTTTAGCTTTGTGCAGTGTTAATGTTGCGATGAATGAACTAATCGGAGGATTCAGTTTTGCTTGGATGATGGAGGTAGGGAGACCAGCAAGGAGAATGTCTCTGTCAGGCATGAGATACTTTTTGGTACCAAGACACACATCTAGTCAAAGATAATTTTCTGTTTCTTCTTTCCACACATTCTTAGAAGTAAAGGGCAAGCTGTAAGGGGTGCTGCTTCCAGGTTGTGTTTTTTTTTTTTTTTTCCCCTGGAAAAATCTAAATTCCAAGCTTTCTAAAAAAATCCATTCTAATACCAATCTAAATTGTTATAAAGTATGTAAAAATGTTTCCTTTGGCAGTAGTTTCCTTGGAGTTCTTTGCATTCGCTAGTTCAGAAAATTCTGACAAGTTCCAAACTCAACAATGTCAAACAATAATATATCCAATTGAAGTTAATTGCAATTACATTTTCTAGTTTTACTAGACTGCGTAGTTATAATTGTTTCCTTTTTGATTTAATTGAGGTTTTGCCATCCAGCAGAAAGCAGGTGAAATCTACATGTACATCAGTAAAGGTTTCCACAGGTAGCTTAGGTTCTTCCATGTTGAAATGAAATAATGGATCTTATTTTCTGTATCTGAGGTATCATTAAGGAGGTTTTACTAAAACCCTAGGCAAACAGTGGCTTTATTTTTTAATGAGAGAGTCATAATTTTTTCCTACCACAGTAAAAATAAAATATAGTAATATTTTTTGTTTGACATGTGATAATTGAACTAGTTAGAATGATCTGGAGAAGAGTCTGAAATTCCTCATGCTTTCTCAGAAATTGTTTTCTTCCTCATTTTGTATGTAGATGTGGAACTTGGCAAATGATCCAGATGGGAAAATCTCCAGTTTTACTGGCTTTAAAACATCTCGCTGAATCTAGCGAAAGAGACATGAAGCTTGACTGGATCACATAACAAGATTTTTTTGCAAAAAGGAGCTAAATTAACTATACGCATGTGATACTATGAACATTGTCTGCTTTATTGAATGACAAAAGGCTAAAAATAGTTTTATTGTAAATTTTGATCTATATTTTTAATTCATATTATCCCAAGGCTTCCAAACTGTTAATTAGCAAATAACACATTGCATATCAACACATCCAGTGCTGAAGGAAGGGAATGCTGGAAACAGAGATGTGAAATTTTTAGGAGTCTGATTTTAGAGGAGGCTAACCTCTGTGTCCTGCACTGCAGGATTACTCAGGCCATACATTATCATTTATTAATATCCAAACCAAGGAAGATGAAAGTCTGCTGTTAAGTTGTTCCCACTTACACTGTTTTGTCTTTCTGGACTAAATCTCACCAAAAGTGCGAAATACCTTGTTCAGTGCAGAACAAATAATATTTATGTTTGTAAATCCAGACATCCAAGGTGTTGCATGTAGGATGTTCTTTTACACACTTTTTGAGGGTATCAACCAAGACAAACTCTGGTTGTAGTTCATACAAGTTGTGTTTTTTTGGTTTGGTGGTGTGGGGTTTTGTTTTGGTTTTTTTAATGCCTGAGGTCCACTAAAGCAAACACACAAGGAGAACAGTGTTCTTCTTGCATAATCATTACAAGCGACAAGGAATGAAGTGTAGACATGCAAGGTGCTTCATTTAGTTTAATCAGTGCTTGTATTATCAGTCATCCTGACATTGAATGATTCTAGTTCTTTATCATTTTTTCAGGAATTAACCAGTGCTATAGCTGATTATTAAAGATTATTGTTCTCTAAAGTAAAGGTCTAATCTTTTAAATAGGACATAAGGCTAGTTTTTCTGTGTTCTGTAACCATATTAACATTTGCAAGATGCTTCTGACGTGGATAACCAGAAACATTTTGCTTGCGCGTGCCTATCTCTTCAAAGCCACTTTTTTTTTTAATGTCTCTTTATTTCTCAGAGTATGTGGTGACTGACATGTTATTGGCAGGTATTCAAACCGTAGCTGGGGCATAGTATTATGTAAAAACATCAGGCACCAATAGTTATTGTAATTTAAAGATAAGATATGCTCTGTTTTGTCTTTCATTCCTGAATACTGGTGGTTGTTTGATAACAGGGCTCGTTGTAAATATGATTGCAAAAGGCAGTAGGTTTTAAAGCACAAAAACCTAGTGTTTTTTTAAATATATGCAGCTTCATTCAAATAAGTGGCTTGCTTTTGTGTCCTAGGTGGTGTTTGAAATAAGTACGCTTTCCTGTGACTGTCAACAATTCCCAAAATGAACAGTTAATAAATGCTCAGTTGCTAGGAGAGCTTTTTTATGCAAGTTTGTTATCAGACAGGATGATTTTGATGGCTCACCTCATGTGCTTTGGAGGTAGAACTGCCTTTTCTTTGCAAATAAATTCAGTATCAGGAGTTCTACTTGTTCACAAAAATATTTCAGAGGTATTTTTAGATGTTCCAACCTCTCCCGTTCACAGTTATACTTTCTTCTGATGCCCATATTGCAGTTCAGGGCGTTCATCCAGGTGTTGCATGGAATAAAGAATTATGAGCAAGTAGATTCAGAGAACCGCAGCAATGAGTGAGGAACATGAAACAGAGATCAGTAGAGGGAAAAATATGTTTTAAAGTTTATACTTGCGGTGCCTTGAATTTGAGGCTTCTGATGATCTAAACTTAGATGCAAAATCACAGCTAGTGACTATTACCACAGTTAAATTCCCTCCTGCACCCCTTCCCTCCCCCCTCTGTGTGCAAACAGGAGAAAGCAAATGGTGTCGCAGGGCTCCTCTCCTGCCAAAGCATTCCTCCGGCCATGGGTGCCTGTCTGGCCTGTGAAATGAAATAATCCTCTCTGCACCGCTGTGCCCCACTTCCTACCAAAGCTTGTTACACTGTGCAGTGTGATTATTTTCTTCCCTTTAGCGTGCTTAGCATGCATTTCTTTGGATGACTGTACATACAGGGTGGGGTTTGGGGAAGGCAAAGGGGGTCTCGGTTTCCTTGTTTGGTTTTTAAGGTTTGAGCTTTTATAGTTTAAACTTGAGGAGGGGCGTGGTATTGTGACAGTAAGAAAAATGCACAAATTTACACGCACTGCAGAGAATTTGCCTCCTCCAGCTGCCAAAATAGGGTTACCTGGCAGCTGCTTGTTCGGATACATCAACTAGTATCACACTTGATTAACCCGCAGCTACGGGCCAGCACATTGCTAGCTGGCAAAGAGAAAGTTAAATTTAATTACTGTTATTTTCACAATGAATGAAATTTCCTGTATAAGCTTCACAAAGTTAGGTGAGGCAGCCGTCACTGGGAGAGAGGTAAGGAACTGATGTACGAGAGTGGCCTTCAGCTGTGAAGAGCAGCCTGCGTCTTCCAAGATTTTTTCTTTCTCTTGGAAAATTGTGGCACTGTTAGTGTAACTTAGACCTGAGAGCTGTCTGTCAGCTTCTTTGACAGCAAAAGCTGACGGATCTGAAATTCAGCCCAGCTTTCATTTTGAATGGTGTTGATCAGTGGTCTTTTGAGGAGATAATGAATTTGGAATATTAAATATTTCCCAAACAATAAAAAGTTAGAATTTTTTACTGAAAGTCTCAAAATTTGGATGATTTTCTGTCACGTAAAATTTTACTAAGAGTAAAAAAAGGTAGGAATAGTTTTCTTTGATGTTTTTATTGAGATTTTGGAATACACTTTTTCAGTTTGATCATGCATTATGGTTTCATGATCTTCTGCTATTCTTTTGTATTACATGATATGGCCAAGGCAGAAACAAGCCTCAATATAGTTTGCATTTAAATTCTTCTGATCTTGGCTCTTCTGATTTTGAAAAGCCTTGTTGTCCCTGATTGTATTTTGTTTCCAGCAGCATATAGGATCTATTTTAAGTACCATAGCTCTTGAGTTTACAAGATGCTTTTGCTCAGGTATTTTTCCTTTGTTCCCATGTACAAATGGTGCTTCCCAGTCCTCTGATTCCAGTGTGCTTTTCGAAAACCCCTATTTTATCACTCCTAGTAGTTAAAATAATTGTTCAAACACTTTAAAAAAAAAAAGTGGGGGGGGGGGGGGGCGTTCTGTGGAGTTTGGAGGTAACTGGGAGTGGGTCTACCCATGGTTGAGCAAAACACAGTAATTGGCACTTTACCGCAGCTGAGAAGGCAAATGAGTTCACCAGTGTGTTCTCCTGCTGTTCTCTTACCCCTTCCCCTTCAATTGCTTCTAGCACTGTCATCTGTAGCATGACATGCTTTGAACAGGCTTTGCTCTTGCAGCAAGCCTGCGTGCTCCGGGCACACCTGGAAATGCCACGTCGGGTGCAAGGACACAGGTGGATTTTGGCCAGAACACACAATACGGAAGATCTGTTGCTTCTGTGCTTTGGTTTTATGCCAGCTGTGGGAGGACAGTGATCATCTGAGAGGGAGGCAGTGGCTGCATTCGTACCACTTCAGAGCTTTGCAGAGTGTGACCACAGCATTTTCGTACAGGGCAGCTACTTTACAGCAACAGGCTAACAGCATTTACCGGCTGCAAGTGCAGGCCTGCCGGCGTGTGGGAGCGTGCCCGTCACTGTCCTGCTTCAGTGCAGACAGCTACATGTACAAATGCAAAGGGAAAAAAGTCTCCAGCATTTGCCTGGGATCCCACAGTGTGCAAATATCTTGTGTCACAAGAGACATTTCCATGCAGTGTCTAGGCTTTTGTTTTTCCCAGACTAGAATGAAAATGCCCAGATTATTTGATTGCCTTGTAACCTACACTAACACAAATTTATCAGAAACGTTTCTGTCCAGAAAATGAGCTGTTCTGGCCTCTCTGGCTTGTAACCAGGGAGTTAAAGCAAGGAGAAAGGACTGATCTAGTCTGGTACTGCATGATACAGGGATGCCTGAACTAGTTCTGACTTAGTTCCCTAACTTAAGGGAATAAGTCCATGGCAGCTCTGCATTGCAGCCAAGGTAATTCACCTGATAATTCACACCAGTACTACGTGTCCAGAGGATACCTTGTGTCATTACTTACTTCTGTACTTCAGAGCCTGATATTAAAGATCAGAAATCTAACATGCCTATAAACGTTCTATTAAAATAACCTCTTTAGAAGCCATTTTATCTGTATGCCTTTATAAAAGAAAATTTAAAAATCATTATTATTATTATCATCACCAATTGTAATATTAACTTTGTTATGTCTTTATGTTTGCTGCAGGCTGGAAATTAAATCCAGTTGTTGGTGCAGTTTATAGTCCAGAATTCTATGCAGGTAAGGATTACTCCATAGTTGTCCATGCCATATTTTATTTTAGTATTCTTCAAAATGTGCAAAAGTACAGATTATGTGTTTGGTGTGACATTTTGTTTCTTGTTTTGATTCATGTTAACTGTAAGTCATTTAAAAGTTTGTGATGCAAGATTTTAAGTCACCTGGGCATACTGAAGTTTATGTAGAAGATATGAAATACCTTTTTATTGGAAAGTAGATAGCATAACATGAAATGTACTGCAATATCCCAGTCTTACATGAGATTTTATTTATATTTTATTTCTTGTTTTATTTTATATTTCAGTACAGTCACTTTCCTCCAGGAAGTATTTAAGCCTAGTGAGAAATAACCTATCTATAACAAAAGAATCTATCTATAGATAAATACTTTTTGTATATATGTGTACATAGACACACATAAGTATAGAATATCTGTGTTCATAATTTTTTTACATTTTTCTTTAGATTTTTTATTTAGTTATTCCATTGCTTAAAACTTTTGTATTTTTAGATCTGTATTCTATCACTTGAGTCTTTGCTAAGACTGAATTCTGATCCTGGTTACAATTTGGAAGTAATGAGATACAGTCTTTCTGCTGGAAGTCAGTCATGGCTAGCAAGTTTCCAAATGTGCTTTAGCAACACTATTGAAAACAAACGTGGTTGTACTCCAAAACCCAATTGATTTCTGAGGAATTTGAATCCTGCCCATAAACATCACTGGCAAGTCCAAAACAGCCAGTTTTTGAAAGCTAATAATTTACATCTAAGACAGAAATAATGCCTCTGAACCCAAATATTTCTAATGGGTAATAAAGTTACCTTCCTTTCTTAGGTTCCAAAATCACTTATGAGTCTGCCATGACTTCCATGGGAAACTCTGAGAGTTTTTCAGTTTTCCATTTGGATCATTTTTTCGGTAGTCTCTGTGTGTATGCACTGGATACAAATACCTAATTATATTTTAAAAACCAATAATATTTATCCGTGGTCACACACATAGTAATCGAGAATAAAAAGGTAAATGTAGAATACATTCTTTGCAGCAAGTAAAGAACAGGTATTAGGGCAGCAGTTCTCACAGATGGTGGTTGAGCATGGGAAGAGTTGCCCACATAAGCTGGGGAATCTCCATGCCACCACTAAACAAAGCTGCAAATCTTTTGTCAGTTCAAGGGACTTCAAGAGATAAAAATTGTTAAATAGGACTACTGCTACAAGCAGATATTTATTTTTTTAAAAACTACCTATAATATATCCAGTGCCATCTTCTAAGATAGATGAAAATGTTCCAATTAGGGTAAAAGTGGCACAGTATAGTAAAAATACTAACTTGTCATTCATGGAATTGCAATATTTAGTGTAGGGAGAATTTATTTCCTTCTTTGATGTATGCCTACATTGAAAACAGGAATTTAACATTGATCTTGTTTAAGTAGTTAGTGAACCAACCCTGAACCTGCATAAATTAGAAAGTCAGTTATTAGTCATTTTATATAAATGACTTTGTGTTAATGACAAATATAATAATATTCCCATAGTACAGTAATCAATTTTCTAATACGTATGCAGAATTAACAATCTGACTTATAATTGTCTCATGAAGTAGGGCATGAAGAGTTCACATAGTTTGTAAATTAAAATCAATATTTTCAATCTCTCCTGAAGGTAATTTTCCTAATTTACTGGACTTTTCCCTAACATTTATTTTGTCTTTTAATTATAAAATGGCAGGTTATTGATTTTTTTGTATAACCTCCTAAAGTCCCAAGTGCATTTTTATTGCCAACACAAGGGAGGTGTTTGCCCTTCTTAATGAGAATCTTTAATTACCATTAGAAGAGTATTAATTTAATTTTATGACTTATGACATGCACTCCACCACACCTATGCAGAAAGTTCTATCAAGATACTTCACATATTTCAGATGTTTTTCTGTTTATACTTGCAGGCAGTTCTAGTTTTTGGTTTTTTTTCAGAATTTATATCAAATGCATATTTTCTATACTGACTGAAAGATAATTTTTTTTCTCAGACATTTAAACTTCCTTTTAAGCAATTTAAATAAAAAATATAAAAAAGAGAGCGAGCTCTGTGCAGGTCTCTTAAAGCTGTTAGAAAATGAAACAGTAAAAGAGCAATGCAGTTCTTGCATGCCATAATAGAGTACTGCAACATATTTTTCCTTTTGGGCTCCCCTCTACCACCTTATTTGGAGAAGAAGCAACTGCATTTTTTAATATTATAAAATTATAAATCTGATTCTTAAGACAGTCAGAGTTGTAGTTACTTGGTTTAATTATTGTCACCAACACTGCCATGTTAAGATTGTACCAACTCTTGCACAGTCAGTGCAAGAAGTTCCTTTAGCTTCTAATAAATGATGAAAAATTTGGCCAGTTCTGAAATAAAGATGATACATGTGCAGAGGAATTGTTGATTTAAAGTACCTTTAATCTTCATAAATAAATGAAAAAACAGAAGGTTATACAAAGCTGTCAGGATGGCACTGATGAATGGCAAATTCACCCGTTTCTCAATTGCTGGTGAAGACACATGCCGCAAGGCTTAACCGTATTGTACATCATATCTGCCAACTCATTTCTGTGATTAAATATTCCATCAGTGCGGGCTATAAGGCGGTAAAGCTTAACAAGATTCATAAGATGCACCACTTGAATACACATAACTCACTTCCTTGGATAGAGAGCACCCCGCATGCAAAAGAAAATTAGAATTGAGTTAAATTACTCCATAAGACAAGATCAATAGAGAAAGGAAAAGATCCCCTAATGCAATGCAAATCGAAGATATAGTTATGTCCTGACAACTTGAAGCAGACAATTAAAGTCAAATAGGGAGGAACGCAATGTAAATCAACCCTAAAACCTTGAAGATAATGGTAAACAGTAGGACCAGTGACATGATTGTTATAGCTGTGCGTTTTTTCTGAGTGTACACTTCTGTAAAAGAAAACCTTTGAGGAAACACATGACAGCTAAAAATGGAGACTGTAAGATACATAGCAGATGCACAGCAGACACTACCCAAGTAAAGTATTACTTGGGGACTGCAAAGTACTGTATATTTCCAAAACACTATAGTTTTTTCTTCCTCAGTAGCCCTTCTAAGACTGTTTTTCTGACTTTGAGATGCTCGTGCTGTAGTAAATTAGAATGCTGCCGAAATACAGCTATTTGGGTCACGTGGTAGCATTAATATAGATTTGCAATGACATGTTTGTGAAGTGCGATGTGATGCCATTGTAATCCCACACCCTAAGCCAGCCTCCCCAGCAGCTACCGACTGCGGCTGTGCTGGTGAACCGGCGGTGGCACAGCTCTGCCCTCCCCACAGCTCCACTGGGGGGTCCTCAAAGGACATTTCATAGAAAACGAAAGGCTGGTGATTTTTTTCATTTGTCATTTTTAGCATTTCACAGAATTCTACTTTCCCATATATCATAATTGATAGGTAATTTTTAAAAAGATTACTTAGGTCAACGTAGTTTCCTTCTAGTAAATAAAAGGATAGTATTAAGGTGCTTTTCCTCCTTATGAGAAACAAATGCTTACTGAAGTTATCATTTCCATTTCAGCTTATCTTTTTGAGCAAACTCTTTATCGAGTCCTTTGGCAGGTCCTAATGAGGGCATTGTAAGAAGCATTGTGTGCTTTGTCTCACAAAGTTTTCATGTAAAATGGGACAAATTTTTCATTTATTTGTATATCCATCCGATTTAAAATCCTTCCCACAGTGACCCATCATTTTCCTGTGTTAAGCTAGAGCCTATTACCTTCCCCTATGCACTCATCTGTGGCTGGCAAAATACAGATTTGCAGTTCAGTTTCTTTACTGGAAGTACTCTGGTACTTTATTACCATAACTTGTTACATTCTTTGTTTCTTTGGTTTGTTATAATATTATTTTTACCTGCTTATTTATTTTTATATAGTATATATTTTAGCTGTAGTACCTAGCCTTCCTTTCAGCCTTGGACAGTCTGAAAGCAAAGTTCCATGTTCTTTTCTGTTCTTGCAGATCTTTCTTTTCTCTTTTGTTTTTTGGAACGATGAATTTTGAGCAATCTGTTGCACTCTCCTTACTGAGATATAGAATGTTGTTGCATCCGTATTACTGCCTCAGTCCTTTAAAGCAGATAGCCTGAGACACAGTAAGGCCTTTTAAAAAGATTTTGTCCTTGTCAGTGGCAGAAACTCCATTTTAGGGCACCTACCTGTCGGAGAAGGTTCTTTTTGACGGTGGCAGCATGCAGGGTAGGGGAGAAGATGTTACAGAAATTACCTGGAAAAGTGGTGAATCTTCTTTCAAAGAACAGTTGTATTTGCAGTGACCCACATGAGGAAATATCCTTGCCTGGTCATAACCAACAAACAATATTTCAAAAATTTTGACATTTAAGTTGGCAGTGGAGAAAGAAATTACTTTAGCCTAGTGAAGAAGTACCATTAGAAGAAGTCATGGAACACAGATCAATGACAAGTAGTATAGATCCCATTCTCCTTTTACATAAGTGACTAATGACATCTGTGGGGTTTTTTCCTGAATACTCATGAAGTGCTAAAAGTTTTTCAGAAGCTATTTTCAAGATTCATGCTATGTAGCTGAGTAGTTGTAGTCACTTCGTAAATAGTCTTTACTCAGTGAGGACAGTTGTAGGCACCCAGTTTCTTGGGCACTTAGTAGTTATCATTCCAATGTGGCTTGGAACATTTTCCCCATCAGTTAAAATTAAAGAAGGGGGAAGAGCTTGTGCTTTTAATTATTTTATATTCCCTCAGAAGACAGAAAAGTTTTAGATGCCTGGGGTGTTTTAGCATGCTGTGTATTTGGAAGCTAGCAGTATCCTCCAAGAAGCAGATCTTGTAACAAACTTCCTTTCACAAGTTTGTTTAAAACTTTGAAATCTAATGTTATATATAATCAGGAGGTGAAGAAATACCATAGTACTATATATATGTATAAAAACATACACTTAAATAAGAGGAATCCAGGGGAAGAGAGGTTTCCTGTATGTTTGCTAAAACTAATTCTCTTTGTTCATGTCTTAAAGCATCTATTTCTGGAGTGTAAGAGCACCTGGGATTCATTTCATCTTTCTAGTGTTTCTCTTTGAATTTAAATGAGTCTTGCATAAGCTCAGCAAATACCCTAGAAACACTTCTTAGTGGAGGTGTTTGGAGTTTTTGAAGCTGAATTAGATGCTTGCACAGCAATTCTAATCCTAGGGTAAAAGTTCGCTGTACCATATCTGTAAGGCATAGTTTCGGTGAAAATTGGCTGTCTGTCAGTGTAAAGATTAATTCATCTTACAATTTGATTACATACACTAAGATTTGAACTTAGGCATTGACTAAGCAGTTTTTTCCTAAATAAACAAATTCTCAATATTGTTAGCTTAAGAGTTTAAATAATTTTCTATGGAAAAAAATAAATAATTATTGTTTAGTGTTCCATCTCATATATAGATGCACCTTTTCAAAGCATAAAACAAAGCTGTAACTGTTGTTTCCAAGACTGTAATGTTAAAGTCCCATCATACAAATGATGGCATCCTAGCTAGATTAACACCACTGATGACAGGTAATGCATTTCTAAAACTTCTGTGGAGATTTTACAAGCCATTATAGTGGAAATACTGGTTTATGAAAGATTAATAAAGGCAGTAGAAAAATGGAATTCAGCATCTGTATTAGCTATTTACTCAGAAAAATCTTCCAGAATTAATTATGCCTTATGCTACATTATAATGACTTTTTCATTAAAATGTATACTGTCATGGAAACTAAACAAGGATTGTTCAAAGAATAATGCCAATGACTTATTTTTTGAAAGATTAATTTTGTTAATTGGTTATACATAAAATTCTGGAGCAAGGTTAATCGACCTATATTTATCATCGTATCGAAGCCTGCACATTTTAAAGAGAAAATCACAGATACTGTCAGTATTACCCTTTTAAAGATGTTTCTTCTGTTTGCATGTATATTTAATAACACAGTATATACTGCAGCTTTGATACTGTTCCTATGTGATCGCTGAAAGAAATTCTATACACTTGATTATTTCATGGTGCATCATGAACTGTAGATAGAGCTTTACACCAGAAGATAGGGAATGGTTAAGAGGGGAGTTCCTGCTTCTCCTGTGCAAAAGTTTGGGAATTGTGGCTACACTCTGGTATAAAGGAATCAATTTTGACTGGATTATGATGAATTTGTGCAGAAATAGAATTTTGAAAAACAGAAACCATAAATTTGCTGAAAGCTGGAGTTCATTCAAAACAAGGGAAAGGAGGTGGTGGGTGTTTTTCAAGGGGGTGGGGTGGGGGGTGGGCGCTGGATCCATTTGCTTGTTGGTACAGTTGCTGAGACATAGGTCTGGAGGTGACTACACAGCAAAACCGCACTGATCCTATCTCACTACTTGGAGTCCATGGATTTGGAGTTATTAAGTGTAAGTCAGTGCTGCATCCCCACTATGATGCAGTGTCAGCAGCCTTACACTGTTACCCAGTAAGAGGTCAGATCCCTGATGCTGGAGATTTTTCTAGAAGTCGTGTCAGGAGTTACTGCATGTAGACAAACAATACTCTGAGATGACAAAACTGTGCTAACTAGTTGATGGTGATGGGTGCAAAACACAAAGTTGAGGCAGGGAGGCAAGGTGAAGAATTGTTCTATTAGCTGTTTTGGTGTGGAAAAAAAACATGTAGAAATGAAGTAATACATAGGAGAACAGGAAAAGTCTATTTAAGTTGGTATCGGAAAGAAGGAAGCAGGGCCAATGAATGGCAAAAGTTCTCTCGCTTCTGTTCCTTCTGTATGCCTTGCATGTGTTTTGCAGAGGAGTAAGATGCCTTTCCTCATGCTGACATCCTAACTCAAAAACCTGCTTTTCCCTTTGAACTGCTAGGTAATAAATTTCTACAGTGGTAGTTCTGTTGGGTGGCACTTATGAAAATTTCTTATTTTCTTTAGGTAAACTTGCTCCTCTTATAATGTCTGACCCAAAGATAAAGCAATGTGCATGAGGTAGGCTTGGAATAATAAATTCCTGTGCATGAGTAAGCCTGAATTCTATTTTAACACGTTCTGGGAGTTGGTGGGTGAATACAGGACCAGGTATAGTCATAATTAAATATGTGATTATGATTGCAGCTTATTTGATTTAGTACCTTATTCTAGCACAGAAGACCACGTGTGGTAAAAGTACGTTGTAGTTAGCTCACGGGAGGGAAATCCACTGACCATTATTAAAAACACACAGAAGCTGCTTTGGGCTTGGGAAGTCCCTGAGCTGCAAATGGTTGGAAACTAGGATAGCACCTGGGAGAGGACAATCATGCTTGCTGTCTTCGAATACTTTACCTTAGGCACATGCTTTTGATGGTTTTGAAAATATTATATGTTTTGATTATATCCAACATGTCAAAATGCCACCCAAATGACAACAAGGTGGTTGAGACTAGAGGGGCCGTGTGATGGTCACTCTTGCACTACAGTCCATGGCCACCAAGTTAAAGTATTCAGATCACATCTTGACATTTAGTTTTGTAGAGAAATGATCTGTTCAGCTGAGTTGCCGACTACTCAAGTAGTCCACTTATCTCCGATACATACCTTTGTTTAGTTTAAGGCTGCTTTTGTTTGAAGGAGTGTTCTTCTGTGCTCCTTCCCTTTTCTGCAGGGAGCTGGTATAGTAAGTTTGAGCAGGCCCCTCCCCAGATCTCGCGTAATTGCTGTGGAATGCAGTGGTGATCATACATAACCTGGACATTTCACACCCATGAAATAAGATTTTTGACACTGGACAGACAGTTCTTAACAAAATCATGGAATTGTGATTGGGACTGACTCCTGGAGGTCGTGCAGTCCAGCTTGCTTTTTGAAGCAGGACTAACACCAGTGATACATCAGGTGAGCCATGTATTTGTATACATCCACAAACAGAGATTTATAATCTCTGAATATGTTTTCTAGTGCTGCATTGCCCTACTAGTGAAAAACATTTTTCTTATGTCCAGCCTAAACCTTCCAAGCTAAAGCTGGTGACCACTGACCTTTTATATTACCATCTACTGCTATTCCAATGAGATTTTTGGCTCCATCATCTTTGTAACTTCCTTCAAGCAGAGAACGTTTTTAGATTGCCTTTTAACTTCCTCTTTGCTAGACTAATCAAGTTCAGTTCCCTCAGCCTCTCCTGACAGGACATGAGCTCTAGGCCCCTGCCCATCTGTTTCACTCCAACATATCCTCTCAATTTTTTCACATTTCATTCCAACTGGAGCAGCAGCAGGCTTAAAAACTGGATGCAGTGCTCCAGGTGCGGTCTTGGTAGCACCAAGTATGTGTTGGGGGAATAACAAGAGTTCTTTGATCAGCTGGCCATGTTTCCATGTTTCTCCTGATTTCCCCTAGTAACTTTTACCAATGTTACTTTAATAAAACAAAAGCAAGCGTTCTGATCAAGCAGGAGCTGTATTGCCCTTTCTTTGTTATTAAATTGCTTCCAACTTCTTGTATGCTTGTTCAAATGTTTTTTATTGTGGATAAAATTGATCGATCTTTAAAGGGCTAAAAAGAAAGTTAAGTACTGTGCTTTACTCACGAAGAGAGTCTTCTAAGGAAAAAAGTAATGCTTGGACTTTTCTAATGTAAACATCATTCTGGTGGTTAGTGAAAATGTGTTCTGTGGCTTCCTGATTAGTGATGCATCAAAAATAAATTAAATATACTGGCAGCCTAAAACTGTCTAATTATAAACATTAGACTGAGATTTTTTTTTTTTTCCATAACTGTCTCCCTGGCCTCCTCTTGCATTAGTTTGCAGCATTAACATGGTTTTTAAGTAAGTCTGAAAATTATCCCTGCTTGCCACATGCTGGCTTGAGGTTTGCAGAGCAGTAGATGTGGAACAGTCTGTCTGCAAGGAGCTGCATGGGGGCCGTCCTGGAGGCTCCGTGCACACACACTGACGGCCGTACGTCATGCAGCTCGGCTTCTGGACAGCTTTGAACCGTGTGTGCTGAGGTTGTCTGCTTCAGGGGCAAGGCTAAACCTGGTGCAGAGCGATTGTGCAGACTGTGGATGATGTCCGTTTAGAGGCTGGATATAAACCCGCTGGGTTTACAGCTACTGCTGCCATCTCGCTTGACAGCCCAGGTCAGCCTGGGTGGGCACTGGCTGGACCTGGGCTCTGGGCTGCGGTAGGCATCGCAGTGTCCCATAGAATCAAACTGAGACTGTCATTCAGCTACCAGCTATGGATATATGTAAAAAGCAATAGCTTAAGGAGCTCTAGAAGGAAAATTTAAGACAAACTACAAGGTCATCACTATAACGCTTGTTTGTTCGGGACTGGGTGGGATATTTGCAATGCTAGATAGGTTAATAGCAGTTATGCAGAGGAATAAATTCCTCTGATTAGAAGAATAACAAAGTTAGGAAGATCCATGCCTTAGGATGGACAGTCAGGCAGACAAACTATTCTGAAATGTAAAGTAATAAATTAATATATGAAATGTAAAGTTAATACAGTTAAGCGGAATGGAAAACAAGTCTGCTGTGTGTTAAACCTTAATTACATCTGTAAATGAATGCTAAAGCAATTTAAGATTATGGAGGAATTGTATTTCAAACGTATAGCTAATGTTTTCTGTTGAGTCTTCTGCATTTTTTCCCATTTTGTGCATTGGATGACAGAATCCCTGATAGATTTACATTATAATTGCATTTCATAATACTTACTGAGAATAAATTTCAAAATACTGAGTTTTCATTTGTTTAGTCATTTGAGGAGGTAGCTGAGATGAATCTGTGATTTACAATGGTACACAATCTCTGTCAGTTTGGTGCGGTCAGATTTTCGTTGTGAAAATTGATTTGGGGAAAATCTCCAAGCATAGAGCTGCTACTAGTAAAAGTAAATGTTTTAGAAAGTTTAGAAACATTGTATTACTATTTTTGTAATGTTTTTTCATGCTCCTGAAATTCTGGAATCTGAACGGGCTGGGGAAGAAATAGGCAAACTAAAGCCAGGATTATGCATGATGATTCAATTTTTGCTCTTTTATATTCTCAGCTTGTTATTCAGAATAGAATTTTATTTGTAAATTAAAACCAGCATCCACTGGGGTAAGCAAATAGAACTGAGGGATTAGTAATTTGCATCTCTGCATCTAATTGCATTAGATTTGCATCTCTGTCTTATCGATTTACTGAAATAGGTAATTTACACAGAAAATAGTGTCTTGACACAATATGAGAGGATAAAGTATAAACATATCTACTTGTAATCCCTCCAGGGCCATGGTGAAACCATAGTGTTCATGTTTGAGCAGAAAGGATCCAGTTTAATTCATTCTGTGATTCTATTCATATTGCAACCTTTATTCGTAAGGCAGATGTATGAATGTGACCCATTTTAGTAATCAGCAGAATATAGGTGTATTTTTTATATTCTCAAGTATCCTATTTCAAGAACAGTATAATACCATCTCAGAGTTTATATTTATACATCAGAATTTCTCTTATGTTTGTTTCTCAAAGTTAAAGCTGAACCAAGATAAAGTTATGATGAACCAAGAATAACCATCATTTCCCTGCCTTTTAGTCTGCTGGGAGGACCTAGAAAGATTAGGAGTAAAGTGGGACACCTCTTCCAGTATAAGATAATGGCAGTGGATATTATTGAATATCAATTTATGTGCACCTGAATTTGTGTGTGTGTGTATATATATGTCATACAGTAAACGTATTTCATAGGAAAGTTAGTTATGGGCAATACCGACAGTACCACTCCAATATTTTGCATTATTACATAGTGCCTTTCCAGGTTTAGATTTTTTGTTGATAGTATGTGGATAAGAATTTACACTTGGATGCCAATGATAAAAAATTAACAAGCACAGGTAAAGTCTCTAGGTTTGCTAAGGATTTTGGTACAAACAGCAGTTGAGTTTGCATGACATAGCAGT
Source organism: Falco rusticolus (assembly GCF_015220075.1). Taxonomy (NCBI): domain Eukaryota; kingdom Metazoa; phylum Chordata; class Aves; order Falconiformes; family Falconidae; genus Falco; species Falco rusticolus. The sequence continues at coordinate 40,766,663 of NC_051190.1, forward strand.
TTCATTCTGGTTACAAGACCAGAAATGTCTGTGGCTGGTTAATAATTTTGAAATTATGTTTGGAAAAAGTGCCTTATTGCAAATGTTTTACAATGTGAATGGACACATTACATAAACTGTTCCTGCCAAATACGGCCCATCTATGGTAAGAGTGGTATGCTAATTAAAACAGGAACGAGTTGGTGTGTTTTTAAGCTGGCATTACTTTGCCACATACCAACAGCCTAAATTTGCCACTAAACCCCAGTGACAACGCCCTGTTGCATTGTCAAGCTGTTGCCCTAAAGCAGTCTTCGAGAATTTTAATGGATCACTAGCAGATATACCTTTTAGCTTTTCACTGATGGAGTGGCTGAAGCTTTAAAGTGTCTCATCATGTTGAGAGGCAGGAAAAGGATGCTGGCGTGGGAGCAGAACTTAAAAGAATTTGCCGCTTCCCAGCTCCTGTGCTGTCCCCAAGGTCTTTCCCAGTCTAAGACACCACAGTACAAACTGGTAAGTATGGTATGTCAGCTCCTGGAGAAGGAGAGATTCTTGTTACCCTGTAATAAGTTATCTGTGCTATAGAAGGAATAGGTGGGAAGAATGTGAATTAGGAGACTCTCATACAAAATTATCATCAGAGCTGCAAAATTTGTTGCTCCTCTGATTTTCACTTACATGACGTAGAATACTGGATAATGAACACATGTAACAGGGGAGGGAGGTCTGTTTCCCAAAAGCTTGGAAAGCAAAAGACCAGCAAAAGATAATTGGAAGGATGGCTTACAAATTATGTTTGTTATAACATGCATTGCTGTTCCCTGAGTCATTGTTCCCTGGATCATTGCCAAAGTTCATGGAATGTTTTGGTGACACTAAGAGAGGTGATCATAAAGAAATATGCATTATGATTTAAAAAGTGATGGAAGGAAAATTGGCATCTTAAGGAGAATTTTTCAGTAAAGAGATCCCATAAAATGCCTTAGAGACACACAGCGCCACCACCTTGGGCTTCCCTGCCCAGCCCGCCCCCCACCCTGCCCGGTTTTTAGTAACTTGCATGAAGTTATGTGTGGGTCAGGGACTTACTACGTAAGTGCATGTATAGAGCACAGATTCTCATTCTCATTGCCAGTAGCAAGTATACACAGATTATTCAATAACTGAATGTATTTCAGGTTTGCTGCCAGGAGGTAATATAGATACGGATTTGGACCTACAAACTCACCTTTGGACATCAACTACTTTAGGTTCTCCTGTCTACTGTGCAATTCTCTTGTTTAAGTGAAACTATATAACTTTGTGGGAATTCAATATAGGGTTTGGTTGTATTTTTAACATATTGGAAGAAAGGAGGTATTTTTGGGTGATGCTACTTTATTCCTTGTTAATAATAGATGAAACAGTGCAATGTACCAACACAACCATCCGTGAGTTGTTGCGTTAAAATCTGAAGCAGCATTATTCCCTGTATAGAAAGATCCCAAATAACTGAAGGCAGTCACAAAGCACTTTTATTTTTAATTAACAGCACATTTAAAAGCCTACTAAGGCCCTGTAGTTTAAGGATTGATAATGAAGGGCTAAAAGAGCACTTAACAGCTATTATGTATTCAAGATAGAGGCTCTCTTTAAATTCCCCAGTCAGATGGGACAACAGCAGCTGACATACACTGTTACTGTACAACAGCGGCCTTTTAGTTAGGTGTTTCTGATCCAGTGCTGTGACACATTTTGAAATAATCCATCATAGAAAAATATTTCAGACCAGAACAAAGATAATGCTGTTTCTTTCTGGAAAGACCAATATTAAATTACACTTTTTCAAACAGCAAGTTGAAAGCAGACATGGATCGTTTGTGAGGATCTTGGATACACTAGCAAACCTCCCGATATGTTCATGAGAGATACAGCTTTATCATTTTCTTCCTACATTATACATTGAAGAAGAATTAAGCGTATAGGAATAATGGTTGTTGCAAAAGGTGCAATGAAAAACAGTAATCAGAATGACTGAGATCTAACCGAGGGAGAACACCGGGCCATGGAACATCCAGCTGTATTGGGAGAAAGAGAAAATAATTGTTGAATTTAATAAATAATGCAGCTTTTAGATTAGAGTCATAAAATAGCACTTTATAATAATAATATAGGGAAAATGGGACACAAATTATTTTTACCCTTTTTTCACTTTCTCATGTGGGTTTGGGGGGGATTCTTAAATAGTATTATAGAACGTGTACAGGCTATATGTATAGCATGTGTAGAATTAAGAACTGGTACTTAGTTGCAAAAAGCAGTAAGAAGCTCTTGTTGGTAGCACAATAGATAAATACATATAAAGAAGGCTATAAGTGCCATCACTGGATTACAGTGATGCAATCTTTACTAAATCTCCTTGTATGTGGTAAATTACCTAGTTCCTATATTATAAACACTCATTTTAGCTACCTATGTACTAACACCCGATGTAGACCAGTCCTGGAGATTGACTTGCTTAATTTCTGCCATTACACATGCTTATGCGATTACCCTCTGGTTATGAGGGAGGTAGTTGTGTGCTATAGAGAACTCAGCATCACTGTCATGTTCGAGTTGTCCGAAGAGCTTTATGTGATGCTGTGGTTGGTAGGATTCCCCCAGTGAGAGCAGCAGAGCCGTTTGTCCCCTATGCCTTGCTTCGTCGCGTGCCAGGGCAAAACCCCACCCAGTTACCGAGTGCAGCAGTGCAACTTCTGTCCTCTTCCTTTTTGCAAATCCCCCAAAATTCTTGGGGAATAAATATCAGCACTTTAAATTGGAAACTTTTTATTTATGAGCAAAGGTACTAAAGTCACCCGTACTGGGAGGTGATGCATTTTAAGCTCAGGTTCTCAGTAACAGTGTATAACCTTCATACAGTCCCGGGACTGAAGGTTTCTAAAAGTTTTGTCTCCTTCCTGTGACCCGGAGGGCTGCTCCCATGGTCAAGGCCATGCAACACTGTTAATTTTACATCAGCAGCATAATTTTAGCTAACAGTAGGTATGATTATTATTTTTTTTTTCAGCTGAAAGTGTTTCAATTTATACTTCTACAAAGGAGCTGTAAGAGATTCCAACTAGTTGTGCAAATTCCTTTAAACTTATTCCAGATCAAGCTGTCTGTAGTGCTGGCTACACAGCAGTTCCAGTTAAAAGCTATGTTTAACAGAAGTGATTTAAAATCCTGGCTCCCTGGTGTTGATTGTGGGTATTTCTTAGCTACCTGAGTATTTAAGAAATACAGTTAACTTTGTCATGTGACTTGTATGAGCCAGTGCATCATATGAGTCTGTGCATCATCACTAGTACATTGGTATTTCCACTTATGCTCTGTATATTAGTTTATTATAAATCACATAAATAACAACATACAAAAAACTTATATTTGAAAGTATGAAAAATTAGGAAAGTACTTTTAGTCAGATATCTGGGAATCATTTGGAACTGAATTTTTAGTATTCTAAAAACATTAATGACTTCACATCATTTTCTTCACAGCCCTGAATATTGTTAGAATAATTATTTCCTCAAAATAACTATAGTGCTTGAACAAAGGACATAATCGAACAGTAAGATTCTTAATCATGGACTGTAGGAGAAAACATTGGAGGAAGAGAAGTATGAGTGGGAATAATTTTTGATCTTGAAAAGTACATTTTTGTCCACGCTGCCCACCTGTGTACCAAGGTTGATCAGTGACTCAGTTGGGCAGGATCTGCACAGTCTCAGGGTGGTGCTCAGCTGGCACCGCCGCGCTCTGCTGCAGCACAGCAACACAACCCACTGGCTGCCTCAGCCTCTGCAGGCTGCTCCCCTCACATCCCACCCCGCAGCGTGGCTGCCTCAGTTTCCCTTCTGCCACCAGTCTATGTAAAGCTCTCCTGAGTGCCTGTAGTGAATACACTCTCCAGGCACATATGCTATGTTTTTTCTGATCCTTTTGGTGGAGCAAGTCAGGAGGGGCTTTCTGCTGGTGACCTCCGAAATCCTGTCTCACTGGTCACGTGTCTGCTGTGACCAAAGAAGTAGATGCTCATACTAAAGAAAAGCAAAAAAGTGTGCAGATTGTTCTTAACAAGAAAATATCAGACTTAAATATGCTAATACACAAGGTATCATAGAATTAAAAATGGACTCATGGATGACTGTAATTTTCTGAAGTTCATCAGCTCCGTGATATTATTAAATTACAGTTTGAACAGAAATATTAAGAACTTAATATTAAAATCCTCTTTCTTAAAAAAACAAAAACAAAAACACACAAAACACCAAAACCCAAAACCAAACAAAACCCCCAAACCTTCATTCTGTCATGAGAGAATCTAGTATTCTAGAGGAAAAATATTATTTTTTTTTCATTAGGGAATTTTTAGATTGTTTCAGTGTTCTGAGGTTTATTCAGAAAATCTTATTGTAAATAATTCAGTCTTTCCCCACTTGTTTTAATTACAATTAAAATATTTTTAATACCAAAATTAGATGCAGCAGAAATAATCTTTTCTCACAAAAGTAGATTAAAAAGTTTGGTATTTTTCTAACAAAATCTAATAATAGTGGTTTAGTTTTTAATATTAATTTTATGCACAAATTACACAAAGGCCGAATGTCAAAATATAATTAGAAAGCTCTATGCAACAAATTAAATACACTCTAGTAGCATGGATAAAAAACCATCTGTTTTGAAGAACTTTCATTAGAAATTAGAAGACTAGAGTAAGGAAATTTGGATTTCTATGAGATTAAATCAGAAAAAATATAATAATATTAGTTGCAAAGAATAGGAAAATACCTGTAGACCATGGAACAAGCGAAGTGTCATCTGGAATTTATGTTAAGTAATATAAAAAAGCTACTGTCTTCAATTTCTATAAGCCTTTTATCTTTATGTATTTACTAAACATGCTTGAAGTCGTTATAGTTACATTAGTCTTAAAACTTCATGAAAATTATTGATTTTAACAATTCCTTCCTGCATTTCACTCAGCTGGAAGAATGTCACTGTCTTCAGCTCACTTTCATTTTCTGGCTTCTGTAGTAGCACGGGTGTTGAAGCATCTATGATGTTAACACATCCCGTTCCAGTGTGCGCATTTGTAGTGCCAAGAGCCTGTGTTGGTAGGTCTGTTTATCTACCAGCCTGAAAATGGTACTTGCTATTAGCATCTCAACAGGTATATGCTCATTTAACAGCTTCCACTTGTGGATTTTTTTGAAAGGCTGAGAGAGATATGTATCAATATAGTCAACTATATCCTGTCTTTAAGGGGGGGAAATAAATTAGCTTGTTATGTCTTTCAGTTCTGTAGTGGATAGCTGGAAAAAAAGCAGGCATCTCCAAATCCTGTTAGTTAAGGGTGTGCTCTTGTCTGGGAAGGTTGGAAGCATAATATTTCATGAGATTTCCAGTGGTCACAGTCTTAGATAAATTGCATAAATTCTAAGAATTATTTTCCTTTAGTATTTCTTTCATTTCTACTTCAACTGACAGCTGTGAGCAATAATCAAAGAACTTGTTAATGACAGAAATTTTTTTGAAACATTTTTTGGAAAGAGCTGTGGTCTGGTAACTGGATGTAAGTTGAGAATTGCTCTTGTAATGCTGTATTGGAAACATGCCTACCATTTGTAAGTAATCTTGTCTTTCCGAACATACTTGACTCAACTCTGTTGAGTTATGTTGCTTATAAGTCAATGCGTAACTTCTAAAGCCTCACAAATCTTCATATAAATTTTGTATTTGAAATTGTGTGACTTGCACATCCTGACAGCTTTAAGTATGTCAGTGTATGTATATAAGTAATTTTGTGTAATATATGTGTGTGTATATATACACACATATATCTGCAAAACCAGATGTGTCACATCCAGTTCTTCCTGGTGAACTGTATTCCAGAAGTGCAGAAATTTTGTTACTAGCGGGAAAGTATAGTTGTTTTTACATCTAATCAATGTTCAATCTGTGTTCAGCTAAGACTGTTAAAATATAATTTTAAGATGTTGAAATAGTAAGGCATTTTATTTAGGTTCATTAAAAAAAAAAAACCGAACAAAAAACCACCAAAAACCAAATCAGGAAATAAGCCTAAACTTCTGTCATTTGTTCAAAATGAACATGCATTGCAAAAGCGTTGTTTTAAATTTATTTCGTTATCACTTTTACTTTTTGGGGTTTTTGTGTTGTTGTGTTTGTTTTTTTTTTAAAAAAAAAAGGTTTTACTTATTTTCTTTTGTTTTGTTCTTAATCCTGCATCCAGCTTATATACTGGAAAGTAGCTTATGTTGACGTATTTCTCATTTGAGCAAAAAATACTGAAATCTTCACGTGTATTAGTAAACGCTTGTGCCCATGTTAATTTACGCCACAGAACAGAGATCATCCTTGGCCTGACAGCTGGATCTGGGAGCTTTGCAGCTGCTGCAGCTGCTGGGTTTGCTTGAGTGGCCTCTCATTGCAGGCAATGTTAGGGAGCTGCAGCGAGCAGCTGGGTGGGCTGGGTGGGCCAGTTGCTCCCAGTAGCAGCAGGGCTAACTGGGCAGCTCCTGATTGGAGAGTAGGGCACAGAGGGAGAGAGAGCAGCTGCGCAAGGGGCTGGTGGGCACCGCCAACACCCGGAGCCTGCACCAGCTTCCCTGTGGGCTAAAAAAAGGTGTTTGTATTTGGGGGGATGTCTGTGTTTTGCTTTTGCAAATGTATAATTGTACATGTCTGTTGGGGCTCTTTCTGCTTTGAAGTCAAAGGACAAAAAGTGCCCCTGCTTCACCGCACTGCTCCGGTTATGACTTTATTTCTGTTTTGAGATAAAAATTGAGGTGTAGTGTGAGTGTTCCAAAACCAGATACCACTCTCTCTCTCTTTCTTGTAGGCAGGGTGCTGCTGTGCCAGGCAAACCAGGAGGGATCTCCCGTGTACAGTGCCCCCAGTTCACTAGTATACACATCCACAAGTAAGCTAGTGTTATGGCTCTTTTTTTGTTTTGTTTTGTGACAAAAGCACATTAATGTGAATTAAGCCCCCTAAAAATGTAAACTTTCCCAATAGCTCTTGTTAAAGTAAATGTGGTATTTATAAACATATGTAAGTAATGTCAACAGATAAATCAGTGCTTTTAGTTGCTTCTATATCCTCAAAGTATATTTCATTTAAAAAAAAAAAAAAAAGAAGAAAAAAAACCCCAAGCCACCCAACAAAAACCCAAAGACAACCTGTGTTGCAATGTTCTACAGAAATGCTCAGAAGTTGTTCAGTAACAGTAAAACTTTTTTGAATCCAGTACTGTTGTGCACTCTGCATTTTGTGTAGAAGATGAAGTTGTGTTTGTTTTTTTGTCCTGGTCACAACTGTGATTGAATAAACAAAACCTCTTATTATCATACTACCATTTCATTGTGTCAGGAAGCAAATAGATATGAAGTCTTTCACAAAAGGAAAAAGCCTCTGTGGAAGCGGGTATTTCGAATTATAAAAAGCTGCCATAATAAAAATAGCAGAGACGAGCTGATGAAACAGATGCTGCCATCGGCCAATTTTCTGTACAGAACCTTGGAGAAGGAATGTGTCTTCTAAAGTTCTGAAGCAGCAGCGGAACCAATTCTTCTGAGAGCGTTTTAGATTGTACTGGTGGTACCACTGGTGCCCATTCTGAAATCTAGTCAGTTAAGAAGCCTGTAGCTTAATGAAATAGTCATAATTGCAGCTTAACAGCAGCATTTGCTCTGTGTTCATAGCAGTCCTCTCTAAAGGAAATGTTTTACATTGTCTGATTTAACATTATCGGATACGCTCTTTATGAAGATTGTATTCAATATAGAATGCAATTCTACTCTTTTAAAGCTTATCTAGACTACTAAAACAATTAATCGCTTTTATTAATTAAAACTAGGAATGAGGACAATAGAGTTCTGTAGTGATCATCTCTACAGTCATGTAACTCTCTTATGTCAAAGGCTATGAATGTTATCCCTAGAGCTGCTGCTTTTACAGTATAAATATGGGATCTACTTTCAAATCAGGAGTCTACAAATACATAGTTAACTAACAAAATATATTAAGTGTCTTAAATTGGAAATGAAAGTATCAGTTAAATATGCATTAGCTTCCAGGTGCTCCAGGAATATTTTATACCATGTCACCTTTTCAAAGCAGTGTTGATTTTTTTAATCCTTCTGATAACACAGAGACAAAATACTGTTTAAATCAATGTTCCCTTTTGTACACTGTTAGTGCGCTATTCCTTTTTGGCTGAAATACCAGTCTTTGACTGAAATTCTTTTCCTGGAAAATTGTGCAAACATTTCATTCATCTCATTTTTAGGGAGCTTCTTTTGGAGAAGGGGGGCAGTGTTTGTTTTTCATTTTCTGGAAATTACTCTAAATAAAGCCTTTCTGAAGTTTACCCTGTTGCTCCTATTATCTCACTGAGTTCTATCCTAGGAAAATTATTTCTGGGGCTGCTGTTTACATTGCATGGTATTTCCACTATTATTAAATCCCTAGATAGTCATTGTATAGCTAGCTAAGCTCTATACTTCACTGTTTCCATTATGGCTCATGAGTCAATCCCTTTGAAAAATCTTATTTTGCAGTGGTGCTCCTTGAATAATGATATCCTAACAAACACCTGTTTGTTTTCAATTATGCCAAATACATAGGAAAACAGACTTGCCTATCTGCCTCCCACTGGGCAATGTGTAATACACAGTTTCATAACAGCGATTGTTGGTAGCCCTTGCAGTAGAAATTATTACACCTTTCTTTTTTAATCTGTGTGTCTGCAAGTCATGGGGATTTTTTTATTATGTATAGTATCTCATATTGCCAAAGTGTAGTTTCCCCCTCAGGGTCACAACTCCTAATAATACAAACTTACTGCAATTACTGATGATTGTAATTATTTACTTTTTTTTTATTTCTCTTTATTACAAAACTTTCAATAAAGATGTAAAATAGTTCCATTTCTATAGGAAATTCTACTAAGAAGTGAATAGAAATGAAGTTTGAGTTTTGTCTCATTTTTCTTTCATTTTAAAGATCTTCTATATTCCATTTTTTGTGTACCTTTGTAATATTGAAATAACGACTGATAAGTCAACGTTAACATCTATGAGAATAGTACTTTTACTATTATCATTCCACATAGACAACAATATTGCAGCCACCTTCTTTGAAGAATTTGTTAATAATTTCTTCTGTTTGTACATATATTGTAACCATGTAATGTTTCAGAACAGCTGACAGTGTAAGAATTAAGAGTTTTTAAATTTGTAATTGTTTTAACAGAAGGGAAAGAGTCAGCTGAGATTTTTAAAGCCCTCTGAGAGGTTTGGAGTTCATGAAACGCTAATGGCATTTAGGAATTTTCAGGTATTTTGGAAGAGGATGGTCCCCACTTTTAGAAATGTTGTCTTTAATTTGACTGTTCATTTTTTGCTCCCAAGTTCTATTCTATAAGGAATGAAGGACTGAAACATGGTTGTAAAATGTATTTTTCTTAATTTGACTACATTTATTTCTCATTTAACTTTTTGACTTTTGACTGTAATTGTCACTAGTAGTCTGATGACTTTGAACACTTTTACACACACACACCCCCTTTTTTTTTTTTTTTGGCTAGCCATAAAGAAGAGTGCATTTTGTAGAGCTACTCTTTCCCTTCTGATGTTTTATTTCCCCAGGATATATTTTATGTATCACATTGTACGTTTCCCTGTACAGTGATTAGTTATACCTCTGAACATGTCGGGAGTTGGAAACATGGCTCTGCTTCCTTCCATCACTTCTGGCCCTTCACATAATACAGAAAGAAATGAGCTGTTTCTTCTGGAAGCAGTGGAACAAATCAGTAGCAATAGTCTCTCATGCCTCATCTGTTCTCTTATGCTGAAGCAGAAGATGGGACCTGGATCAGTTTTTCATTTGCACATCAATTCTGGGCATAGATAATTTGTTATGTAGAAAGCATAGTTTCAACATGCAAATGTGTTCCCATCTCTTGGTGGGACAGACTCTGCCTTATTGAGACAAGCAAAGGAAGGAGGCTCATGGTCTCATCTTGCTGCTATAGATTCCCTTAGCATTGACATCTTGAGGACAGAACTAATACAACTGATTTCAGTTAAATCCTTCATTGTTATCTTAGTGCAGAATGTAGACAAGTATTGGAAGGAGATGTATCTAGAAAGTAAAGATTAGACTACACCAAGTTGCAGCAAGTAAGTAAGCATTCACTGGAAGCTTCCTGGAGGATACCCATGATATCTCATTGAAACTTAGAAAATCAAACAATTCTGCTGCACAGAACTTGCAGTCTCTTTTTGCTAGACACCTCCTAGACTAGTTGCTTCCACAGGAAATTTTAAAATCCTGAAGACATTTGTATCTACTGGTAAATAAGAAATATATAAAGAAAAATTGTGGAACTTTTTCAAATTGAAGCCACTCAAGAATGGGATCTGTGAAAATATTAAGACCTGTTGGACAAAAGGAACTTTCAAAAGAAGAAAAAAGTTCTGCCATTGAGTATCTATCACTGTTCTACAAAGGACAGTAATATAGCTGGGTATGTATGGTTTAAAAAGACAAAAATATGAATCTGAATTTGTGCAAGGTCCTTTAGAAACTGTTTAGTGCCTGTTTTCCCCATTTTTCTGTAATGTAGAAGTGCCTGAAAATGTGAGTGAAGTAGAAGTTAATGAGAGCCAAAACATAGGAAAGAAGGAAGACCTGAAGTCATAGAACCGTAGATTAGTTTGGGTCAGAAGGACGAGGTTGCACCAGGGCAACTTTAAGGGTGGAGACTGCACAGCCTTCCTGGTCATGTGTTCCAGAGCTTGAACGTCCAAAAGTGGCAACCCCTCTTCTTTCAAGTTATGTTTGTTGCCTCTTGTCTCCCCAGTGTGTGCGCCCCTGGGATGAGCCTGGCTCTGTTTTCTTGATCACCCTACCCTTCCCTTTCATAGCAGGGGACAGAAAGGGAGATGCGCCTGTCAGTGGAGAACTTCTTTGTGCTCTGGAATAGCTCAGCAACACACTGGGGCTCCCTAAGCACTAGCTGACGTAGTGAGGAAGCCAGCCTCAAAAACCTCTCAAAAATTTGCAGTTGTGCATACTGAGGTCACCTGGAAGGCAATGAGAGTCAGATTATAAATGCTAACGAAAATTCAAAGGCAGCTAAACATGTTCCACTCTCTAAATCAGAACTTTGGTCTTTGTAACCTCTAGGCTTTGTTTTAGCCCCACGTAACAGTAAACATACTTGGTTGTCAGCTATGTAGCACCTAGTAGATTTTTCTGAGCATGTCTTAAAGGGACTGGATAGCTAACATAGATGGTAAAATACTAAATTGCTACATGCCTTTGTGCAGAGTGATGTGCAAATGAATGCCTGTTTTTCTCAAATGTTTTGCATGCCCATAAAAGAGAATTTTGCCTTGACTTCAATGACTACATTTTAAACTGATGTCAATTTTGGCTTACGTTTTATAAATTTTAGCGTTGTTTCATCTTCAGTAAGCATGCTTGTCAGCTCCAAAATATACCTGCTCTTTTTCCATAAAGTTTCATTTTTTTTTATTCAGAATAAATAAATCTTTCATATTGCAATCAAGTGATAGAATTAAAAGAAGAAAAAATTAAAATGCAGAAATCGGATATTAATTTACTTAATTTTATCATACTCAAGGGCAAACAAAGTTGATGGCCCAATTTTTATTTGATATATTGATTACAATTTTGTAAGAAGTGGTGGTGGAATTCAGCAAAAATGATTAAGGTGGTACAAATGCTTATAAATCTGTCCTACATTGTTCGTGTTCTTTAATTCTAATTGTCTGATAAAACTTCCATCAGTTTCTGTAATTAACCTAGTGGTCTAATGAATTTCCAGATCACTGGTTATTCATTTCAATATAGTAAATGCCATTACATTGAGTTTAATTAATACAAAGTAAGTTCACAGTCCATTGTATCGTTAGAATAGAATTTTATTGTTTTAACTGTTTCAATTATGAATATTTTTTCCTCTTATATTGTTTGTCCCATTTATAGGCTTGAGTATTCATTGTCTGTTCATACTAAAATAGTATAAACCCTTTATAATTAAAATATTTAAAACCCAATGCTCTTCAAATTCCCATCCTCAAAATATCAGTGTAGATATTTTTTGTATTTATCATTTCAACTATTTTTAAATAGAATTCAGTCAGTGCCAAACTCATAATCCCATGGTATGCCCTAGAACATCTTATTTGTCTTGATATTCCTTTCACAGAAGTAGATATGACAGATAAGCACTCACCAGAGAATACTTTTGCTTTGCGTCAGACAGATATTAAAACAATAAACTATGTTGCCCTGGGATTTTAGCTTATGAGCAACCAGAAAACAACAAGGCAAAGATGAGATGTTTTTGAAAGGTGGGAAGGCAGTTCTTTCAGAAAATTCCCTAGAAACCTTTGGTCCTGTAATATTTTTGGCAAGAAATATTTTTAATGCTTAAGTTCTTTTAAAGCAAATCAGGCAACCACATTCCATTACTTCGGAACAGGCATTAGAGATGTTCCTCCATTATCTTAATACTCCTGCTGATCCAAAGTTATGCATCATAGTCCAGGAGAGAAAGACAATCTATAGCAGAAGCTTAAAGTATTAATTATATGGTTTTTATGTATGTTCTCTGTTAAAAACTTCTCAACAGAAACACAATATGTATTTCAGACACATGTATTTTTTTTCTTCCCCGCCTCCCCCCGCCCCCCCCCCCCCCCCCCCCCCGTGGCTGTTTTGTTTTGATTCACAGGTGGAGGATAGTTCTGGAGTGTCTTGGTATGCATGGAATAAATAAGGAAAATCATAAATACTGAGTATAAATACCACATCCAATAGTAGGATTTCATTTCCAATAGTAGGATTTCATTTGAGGACTTGTGGTACAGAAATGAAAATTAAGTAAAGCCTGCTTATTCAGTATGTCTGTTGAACACCCTTGCTTAGAAGTAGGTTAGTTGGCTTAGGAATGTTAGTAAACTACCTAAAAAATGCTGTATGGAACTATTTTCATGTTTCTTGTTTCACTGTAGACAGTGTAGGTTTTATTTTTCTGTGGCATTACTGATGGATTGAAGAAAGACCTTTGACATTTCTATTATATTCTGGGATATTTCCAGTACCAAGAAGATTGCGTGGCATAAATATACACTTTCAAAAGGTGATTTAAAGTGCGTTTCTGAGCAGAATCATTAGTGGAAACATTTGGTTTAGAAACCTTGATTCGGTTGATTTTGTCAGGTTTAATCTGTTGCACACATGTAACTACCTGAAAATTATATTGTAATGATGATAGTCGTCTGATTATTGCCCTGAGGCTCCGAGCCACTGAAGTGTAGGTGCTCCTGGCATTTGCTATATCCTTTCTGGGCTTTGTATGTAAGACATGATTGACCGTATGCAATCCGAGTGGACATACACTTTATTGTAATGACATCAATGATGAATTTGTTGTGATTTTATTGTTGTTGTTTTTTCTTTATTTGTTGTGATTTTACTGTTGTAAAAAAAACCAGGGAGAGACCGTTTAATAAGCTTGTCATTTTGAATTGGTATAAATTCAACTGAATTGGTTTAAAGAATGGGTATTCACATGGTATAAATAATTTGTGTATGTTACAGCATTGCAAAATTAAATGTGAAAAGTTTTCTGCAAACTAGATTTTTAATTGGTCGGTTTTCTCCTACTCTAAATCAAGTCACTTCATCACTATTAAAATGTATTGTAGATTGTGTTTACATGTTTGTGGTTTTGTCTGCTTTTTTATTGCTTCATAGGAAAAAGGTAGAGTAGCCCTGCAAAGGAGTTGTGTGATTAAGCCAACTTAACCATTGTAGAGCTGAGATTCATGAATGAAACTGCAAAAATCTTGCCCAAAGGGAAATGTCCATACCATTGAGTAGACCAGTCACACATATTGTTTCTAGGCTACAAAAACATTATTACTTAATATTTAGGAGTCAGACTATCTTTTAATGTGCTTCCTGAATTAATTAATTGCCTTTATTTAAAAAGTTAAGAGAATCACTTGGTAGTAGCTCAGGGATATTGTGAAAAGTGTCTTTCATTGTCTGTATGTTAAAATACAGAGGGTTTACATGAAAGTTTAAATAAAGATGTCAATAAGAAAGAGGAAGGAAGGTCTACTAATTACTGTCCACGATTTCGCCCCTCCCCCGTAAAGAAGTGTAAAAGGCTGAAAACTCATGTATCGCTTCCAGAGAAATTGTTGGAATGTCTTCAGAAGATTTTTACACAAATCTGAATGCAGGGTACCGCTGACTTTCTAAGTCAGATAGCTCTAATAAAAAATTAACAAAATTCAGTAAAATTATATTATTACGTATTATGTTTTATTCTTGATGTAAGTATCAGTCTTTCTAAACAGTAAAGTCAACCTCTTCTGGGATTTTTTTTGGTAGCGCTGCCTGAAATCCTTGTTACATCACTCTATATGGTCCTTCTGTAACTATTTTCAGGGTAACTGTCCTTTTACTTTCTGCCTATGGATATTTTAAATGGTGACTAATAAGACATCAGTAAGATGTATGGTAGTTGTCCAGAATCTGTACGTTTCATTCCACTCCTGCAAATCTGTGTTTGTGTCTTATTGTTTATATCATTTTTCTGTTAATCTGTCTAGTGATGGTGCAGTGGGTCTGAGCTGAGCTAGTACACTTCAGAATTTTGTAAACTCGCATCTGTGCCATGGAGGTTTTTTTCAGCTATACACCATCCTAATGTGTAGTGGGGTACCTAATGGGTAGTGGGAAATAACTGGAAAGGTGTGCATAACGTTTTTAATAGTAAATTGTGGAGCGTATCTTTGTCCTTTAGTTCAAATAATAAAAATGATGTTTTACCACGGACAGCTGGGCATCTCGTGTATCTTTATTTAGTGTTTTTCCACTAATGAAAATATAGCACTTGGCCACTGGCAGTGCTTGTGACTAACCAATGAGCTAGGACAATAGGATTGTTTGGACTTCCTCTTCTCAGTACACAGCTAAGCTGTGAGAACTACATTTAGTATTTTATTGCATCATGTTCTATGATGTTGTTATACATAAGATCCTTTGTGTAGAGTCCTAGATGCAGGATTCTGATGTTTTCTTAGCTTTGCATTCTAGATGTTATGTTACTCATTTTTAATAGGTAGGCACATGCAGCTGACCATACATCTCAAATCATTCTGTCAGATGTAAAGTTGTTAATTTTGTGGTTTTCATCTTAGCCTGTAGCATTTAGTTTCAAATAAAGATTTACTTTAGTGTTACTCTTTCTTGTATCATTGTGACAGTTGTTGTTAAATCATGGCTGTTAAAACCATGTTGTATACAGCAAAAATCTTCAACCTGAATTTCACAAATATTAAGTACTTTTGAGGAATTAACATTTTTAATATCTATATGCCTGCAGGTGTTTTGACTTTTTTTTCCATTATGGCTTGGATTAGGTTAATAACTGTTATTTTCTTCAATTGCTTCCTGCCTAAATTGCTTGCTACAATGTACTGACAACTATTTTTTTTTTTTACAATTTAATAGTTTTGTTGTTTTTTAGTAATCCTTGTGTCATCCAGACAGAACTTCTTTTAACCACATAATTGACTTTCATAAACAATCAAATTACTAAATTTTCTAATCTGTTTGTAGCAGTGTAGTAGTTCATCTAGTTTTCCACAGCCATGTCCTTTTTACTTCGGCTCTAAAATGGTGTTTAGATAGACACAGGGGAATTTTTCCATTGGCTTGGAATTTGTAGGTGTCCAACAACCAAGAACACAAGACAAGTTATTGATCACTTTGATCATCTATATTTGAAGATTGTTCATTAATTTAAGACCAGATGTGGCTTCTCTGATCTCTACTGTTTCTTTTCCTTTATGGCTTAATTGCTGTGGTTATTTTTACCTATTGAGCTTTTTCTTGTGTGTTAGTAATTTCTTTTGTGAAGAGTCAACTGTTCTTTGTACATCAACTATTGGTATTCTTTATAACATCAGCTATGCAGTACTCTTGTTAATAAGTGCACCATAAGTAATTTGACTACCAATTATAGCATTTTTTATCCAAAGTTGTAGGTTGGTGTAATAACATAGCTTTACAAAAAAATTCTCCGTCATCTTATTTGTTCTTTTTTATCCCTCCATATCCTCCATATTTTTCTGCCTGTTAAGAAAAAATCCCTTGATGTCTGAGGGATTCAGGTAGCTGCATAAAAAGTCCAGTAAAAGAAGGATGAGATGTATTAAATGTCTGATAATCACAGAATCGCCAAATGGCTGAGGTTGGAAGGAGCCTCTGGAGGTCACCTTGTCCACCCGCCCTGCTCTCAAGCAGCGTAACCTCAAGCAGGCTGCCCAGGACCACGTCCAAACAGCTTATGAATATCTCCAAGGATGGAGACTCTACAGCTTCTCTGGGTACCGGTGCCAATGCTCTGTCACCCTCACACTGAAAAAGTTCAGACAAAAAGTTGATGCAGTTTCCAGGCTTTGGCATCAAGATTTTGCTCCCAAGGTTATAAATTCCTGGTATATAATAGCCTCAGTATACATAGAAAGCAGTGGCTTTGGAAACAAAGGAAAGCAGAGAAAAAGAATGATTCCATAGTTTTAAAATAATGATAAAGAAAACTAAGTGTGAGTTCGTGATATGCAGGTCGATGATGAGATAGTAGATCAATTTGGTCTGCAATTTGAACTAAAGATAACCAAATAAAAAGTCTTGATGGAACAGTTGAGTGTCCTCCTGCAATTTAACAGAAGAATAAGAAGTTTAAATAGGAGGTTGCTTTTTACTGAAATATTGTATGTATGGGTTTTTTGAGTGCATTTGATTATGTTGGTGATTTCGTATGGAAAATTCTAACAAAACTTATTTTTCGTATGTCTGGGGATGTAATAGATGAAAACAGTGCCTTAAAGCCAACTGTACTCCTTCTAGAAGTATTTACATAGTCTCAGTGTATACCTTATTATAAAAAGTTTGACCAAATTTATGTAAAATTTGGTGCTAATTTGGGTTTGACTGGAAACTTAATGTGGTAGTGTTGTGTAAAGGGATTCAATTACAGTGTGCAGTGTTTTGTAAGTAACTGTCTCACATAAAAAGTTAATTAATCAGAGCTGTGTCAATTTCCTTGTGCCATGTCAATTTGCAGCAAGGTAATTAATCACTAATCGCCCAGCATGCAGCAAACTAAGGGACAATCCATGGGCCATTTATTGTTATTTTTTCCAAAATAAATGGCACACAGAGCCATGAAGAAACACATCTTGCCTTTCATAATATTTTTATTGACAGTTTTGCATGTCGTAATAGACTGCAGCAACAAGCAGCTGTAGTTCAATGGAATATGAATATTAAAGAAACAAATGAGACCAGATTTATAGGCCATTGCTTTTCTGTTATGTCAGTTTTGAGATTACACTGAGCAAATGAACAGTGAAAAATTACTCTTCCATGTGGAGAATGGTGATTAGACTTGTACATTAATTAGAGATTTTTGTTTTCCTTTTTAATGCATTTCAAATGAGAATGTCCTATAAGTAACAGTTTGTCCAAAATACAGATTTATTAATTCCTAGACTATAGTGTTTAATACTGACATATATGTTTGTACAATAGGACGGAAATAGTTGTTCTATTAATTTTAGGTATGTGTTTCAAAAAACAAATAGATTGTGGCTGAAAGAAAAAGAAATGACCAGTTCTGACTGTATTTGACATATATGGCAAATTTCATTTGAGTTCAGTTAATTCACAACTAGATCCAGGGATAATCATCTCACAAAAGTGACAAGTGAAAAAATGTGTTTTCAGCTTACTGTTTTTAAACATTGTGAATTTTCTTCAGATTTTTTTTTACCCTGAAATTTTAGGAATTCGTATATATATATATGTGTGTGTGTGTGTTTAAATAAAATTTAAAAGTGTTTCTATGTTAAAATCTGTAGTAACAGTGCTAAAATTTTACTTGCACTGTACTTTGGACTGTGTGTTTAAATGCAAAGGTCTACATGCATCCTCTTTTAACACAGTTGTTGTATGTGGGGATAAATTTCTGGTTCTGTTCCTGAAATCTCAGACAGTATCATTTAGATTATTCTGCTTAGCCTTTCTCAGCATGTTACCTGTTATATCTCTTCATTTTTAATTTGTTGTCCAGCACTTCTGAAGTGTTTTCCCAGCAGGGATCCTCCTGAACTATGGGAATAGTGTAAACACGTCTTCCACAGTTAAACTATGCTGCAGTAAATTAACTACAGACTGATTCAAACATGACGTAACATTAAAATTCTTCACCATAAAGCATTTGGAAACTCTTGATGGTAGATGACCTGCTAGTTCGTGCAAAGAAGGTGAGATTAGAAGTGATGAGGGGTGGATTCTTTCATCCATTTTGATGGCACACCTTTCCTGAGGCATATGGCACTCATACAAATTCAAACCACAGCACAAATGCAAAGAATAATTGCCCATTAAAATGGCTGTATATTTTTATGGCTTTGATACAAAATCTGCCCCCTGTTGTTTTTTGCATCTGCTACTCTTCCATCTATCCCAAAGCTTTAAAACTTTAATACACAGTGTATAACCCTTAAATATTTTTTTACCATGTTAAATTCCTCCTTTTGGGAACTCAAGCTTTGTCATTGTTCCTTCACAATCTTTGATTTCCAAGGAGTATGTTTAGATATGGTGCCTAGAAAGTGCACCTATCTCTAATGTTCGTTTAATAAAAGATGAATAAAACCAATGCTTAAATTACATCTTTGGGGAGAAATTAAGATTTAATTAAATTTCATCTGTGAAGACAAAGATTATGTTCCTCTTCTCTTCCTCATGCTCCTATTTGTTTTCTATATAAAATCATTAGTTACCTAAATAGTTACCTAAGTTGTATTGATATGCTAACATGAATCCATCTAATTCCAAAGGCCTTTTTATTTGCTTAAATGTTGCAAATTGCTGACCAGATTTCATGTTTGAGACCTAAACTGAAGTTTGATGAAGGAGATACCCTGACAGTGTTTCTATATTTACGAAGTGTATCCAGAAGAGAGAATGCCTTGGACAATATTTATTGTAATAATACATTTATTTGAAATTTTATCCTCTTAAATATAAAAATAGAACAAATAAGTTTAAAGAAGGAATCTTAGCAACATAATGTTCCTAAAAAGTCTTCATTTAGGCTGTAGTACAAGATGATTTGTATGTTTTGGGGTAATTATATTAAGCAAAGCCAAGCACTTCCACAGCATATTGTTTTCATTCTTCTTTTTTAATTCGAAAAAGTAAAAGTGCAGTCTATAGGAACTGACTTTTTGTTGTTGCCGTTTTAGTCTTATTCATATTTGAATAGCTGAATGAATAACTATAGAACTGATGGGGCTATTAGATGAGAACGTAAATTGTTTCCTTGGCTTGATATTTAATTATATATAATTCTTAGAAAAGTCTTTGTTTTTTAACCTTGTATTATCACCTTATATCATCAATGTGTAGTTGGAGAAATCTGCCTTTTCTCTATCATGGATCAGAAGAATTACTTTGGCATCAAATTACTTTGATAAATTTAAGGTACTTTTGCGTAGAAATGGACTCATGCTTCCCTGCTGAGAGTCAAACACATTTTCAGCCCCTTGCAACAGCATTTTCACTGTCTGAGTTTCATCAGTTTGGCACAGAGGCACTAAGGAAGGTTGACCTACAAACTGTAAGTCATTAAAATCTTTACCCCTTCTGGCTAATATATTCATTACTTTTGGGGCTGGTTAATAGCATTTAATGCTTCCTGATGGGAGAGCCCTTTTCATAAAATTCTTTTTATGAAGTCCATTCTTCAGTTGTGTTCTAACGCTGCCACTTCTGCTGCTTATTTTGGGGTGAGGATATTAAAAAGTTGGGATCAAAATAAATTCTGTGGTTATTACGCATTCCTAACCATCTGATTTGTCAGCTGGGCTGAAGTAGCATAATTATTTTTTTATGAACTCAAATCTAGGGTGACGTGATCTTGTTGATTATTTTACTTCTAATTGTAATCTTTAATATTATTACCTGGAAATAGGAGCAATTTGGGGGGTGGGGGGGTGGATATAAATCTGTTACATATAAACTCTACAGTTAGACCTCATAAGGCTTTGCAATGCCACTCTCAGTTCCTTATTTCTTCAGGCTTAGTTTCCATCATGTTTTATCCTCTTCCTGACAGAACTCCAGATCATTGCTCTACCTTCCATTAATTGCTTCTACAAGCTTTTTTAGAGGTTTGCTTTACTCTAATCATTTTATGCTTAATGATTTTATTGAGGTGACAATGCAAGGCAAGCATAGCAAAACCATTACATTACTTCAGGCTTTTCATTTTAACACATCCTTTGTGTTGCTGATCCTTTGAAAATGGTAGAAATTGGTGTCTTCACTCAGGGTCTTCACTCCTGTGAGTGCTGAGCCTCCATTTCTGATGGGCTAAGTAACTTCTCCTGTGATCTCCATCTTCTAGCCTTTTTCCTCCTCTTTGATAAGAGAAAGCCTTCTTTCTCCTAAAAATGTAATATTTTTTAAAAAATATATTTTGTGTTCTTTTTTACTCATTCATTGATGGAGGCACTCTGCTTTTGCAGTGACATTTCTTTTAGAGAACGATTCACTGTCAAAGATTGAAGGTCAGTGGCCCTACTTGTAATTCTTTCCAAGCTGTGAAATGTGAAATGAAGAACAAAGAGTATTTAGGATAAATGCTCACTTATTGCAAAATATGTATTTTAATATGCCTGTGTGAAAGCTGGATTGAATGGTACAATTCAGGGAAAAAAAAATGCTCACAAACCACAGTAGGAGTTCATGCTTTCACAGAGGTATGGCCTCAGTGTACAGCTTCTGCACAGTTCCAGTTGGTTTTCATTAGAGCTACATTTATTTTTATCTTCTGAAAATTTGTCACAGGTTGAGTGTTTCGCTGAAAGAAGACAACCGCTTTAAATACTGCTAAACACGGATGTTAATGACAAAGTATTCATTGCTGAAAGAGACCTTAGAGCAGGATTTCCAGACCATGTATTGCAAGCCCACAACACGGTTAGATACCTTACATTGCTTGGGCTTGCATGTTTTGAATTGGATTGGGGTTTTTTACTGCTGCTTCTGTTTTCCTTGTGGAAGTGTGTTTTCTGTCAGTGTATAGAGAACTACAGATGCACATGTAAGTGAAGGACTTGTTCAAACTGCTTAAAGGTTGTAAGACTTCATTATTTTTTTGTCAGTGCCTTTTAGGTCAGAGAAATTTCTTTTAATCTTGGCAGTTTAAGCATTGCCCTAAAAAACTACAGGTTTGGTTTTGTGGGTTTTCTGAAGCTAGCTACAGAATACCAGCCTTCAGGTTTATCTTTTAAGATATCCACCATTTCATTTACCAGTTTTTCCTGGCCAGACCCTCAAGTCCATTTTTGCCCAGTTGCTTAAGCAAACTCTTCTCTGCATGTTTTGTGGGGTTTATTTCTTTTTTATTTATTTATTTTAGTTTGTTGTTTGGTGGGTTTTTTTCAAAGGGATGAATTAACTCTCAAATTATTGGTGAAACTTACTTCTAGAAATGACTACCTCCTAGATGGCAAGGAGTAATTTTTCTAATGGGAGTACACTGCAGCAAAACATTACCCTTATAACAATAAAAATTGCACTGGATTAGATTAGTTCTCCATCTAGTCTAATACCCTGCATTTGGAAAGAAGCAAAAGCTGGATGCCTAAAGAAAACTTGGCGCTAGTGCGTAGGTATATAGCTCTTTGAACATTCTGTTAGCTTTCTATAATTTGGAGTGATTTTTGTAAACCAGATGTGATGTCTTTGTGCTGTTTCTCTGCAGCGAAACTGTTCATCCTTTTCAATCATACAAACTCTTAAACTTTTACATCCATAACACCCGGTGGCAGAAGGTTCTATGGCAGCTTAACTGGAGATTGCGTGAAGTGCCACCTTTTCCCATATTTTCTCCACTATTCATGAATGTGGAGCTTTGTCATAGCTCCCACAGTCACCTCCTTTCCACGCTGAAGAGCGCCAGTCCACATCAGTGTTTCTCTTAGAGAAGTAACAGACGTAATTAAGTGACCACTTAAAACGTAGTTGTGCCCATCACCTGATTTAAGCCAAGGTAGGCAGTCTCCAGCATGTGGCATGCACAGACGCATTCTCTAAGGGACAGAAGTGAACAATGACACTAATGTCCAACCCTCACGTTTTTCTCAGGTATTGTTAGCTTCCATCCATGAAATTGTATTAGAGCGTTGCACCTTTTCTTTATTTGTAAGTGGACTGTCTCCCCATGCTGAGGAACTACAGTACAGACTGTACATTTTTTTTCTATAATGTTTGCTTATATCTTCAGTCCACTGAAAATTATCTTTTACATTTTTGTGTGCACTGTACTAATTTTTATGCAAGACTGTTTACATGGAAAGGAAAAGGACAAAAGCTCCTTGGTTTGTGCAGTAGGTCATGATTCTAGCACTACTGTATTTATACTGTTCAATATTTAATGTTGTTGCATATGCAAAAGTAATTAGAGCATCTAAAAATACATGTTCGTTTTACTCCAAAAAAATGCTTTCCATGACACTATTTCTGGAAGGCTTCTTAAATGCAGTTGGTTGCAAAGTTATCAGTAGTATATTGAGTTCTGTAAGCTCATCGTTCTGCTTCTGACACATGTTCTTTTTACAGAAAGGGGAATAAAAATATGGTATTTACACTTTTTAAGAGACTGTTTTAATTTATTTGTATTGCCATAAGGTTGTTTTATGTTCTATCACAGATGTATAAATCTTTGCAGAATTACTGTGTAACCTTGTTGTCAGTGAGAAGGAACTAGCAAAGCCCCAAAGCCGCAGTAGTAAGGCAATAATGGAGAACTCACCATAATTACATTATTTTCCTTCATATGTTCAGCCAGCAATGTCTACAAGTTGTGAATTTTTCATTTTATTTTCAAATTCAAGGCTTCTTTTTAAATTTAATGATAAAAGAGATGAAAGACAAATGTGAATTGAAATCAATTGATATTTCAGACTTGAAAAACTTATTGTTTTATACAACATTACTTCTATTTGCTTGCTTCTTATTTGGGCTTTGCTAAGCAATATTTATTTCTTTTATCTCTTTATTTACATACTGAAAAAAATTCAACACATGGAAGCACAGCTAAAGTAATCTGAGTGCGAACAGGGCTGGATTTGATTTTCTCTGTCTCACTGATGAATTAATTCAAAAAATACCTGTTCTAACATTGCCCAGCAATATATGTACGAAGAAAAAATGAAGTAATGAAGTATTGGTTAAAGAAATGGCAGAGAAAGTAAAATGGAAAGTTCAGGGGGTTATTTTTAAATTAAATAGTTTATGAAAAGATGTTTTACAGATATTTTACAGAAAGAAAACCCTCTAGGTAGCACTGTATTGCTGTTCAATTTCTGATTAAAATATTTTAACTTTCATATGGAATGGTAATTAATGTTTACACTTAGTTGTAATGACAATATAAAAATGTCTGAGTTAATTTCTTTGCTATATGTCTGAATTGTTTATATTGGGTCTGAATATTATCTGAATTTAGATAGATATTTCCAAACTATGCGGCTCTTGCCTTTGGAATAAGGGGTACTGTTATGAACGAGGTACACCCCCAAAATCTGGGAAAGCTCTTGCTCTGTGGTTTTTTTCCCCTGGGAGGCAATTAAGACCCAGTTAATTATCAACTTTTAGCAAAAAACAAAGCTCCGTTTGATTGGTGAAATGTCTGGATCATTTATCTGACTGGAGGTCACCTGATCTAATGCCTTACCTCTCCTTGGAGCAGGGCTGACTTTTGAAGGTAGATACAGGAATGCACTGGAAATGCCTCTGGCATTATAAATTTGAGCCTGAACTGCGTGACTGGACCTTGGGAGCCTCCTGTTATCTTCTCAGGCAGGCGATGGTTGTTTTAATAGCATCCTCCAGCAGAATTAGAGCCACCTATGATACCACTGCTGTCTAAAATTTCCAGTGTGCTGTCTCATGTTTGCACACAAAGATTTTGTGTAAAAAGGTGAGGCCTCTGGTTAAAAGTCTGACAGTTACTCATGTGTGACTCCCTCATGCAGTTCCACGCAAGCTCTGACATAAGCATAGACATGCTGCTATGTTACTTACCTCTGGTTTAAAACACTAGATCAACCTGGATATTTTACATTCATTCGTTTTGGGTTTTTTGTGTTTTTTTTTTAATTCACAGTGCCAGGATTTCCCTACCCGGCTGCAACTGCAGCGGCTGCTTACAGAGGTGCACATCTAAGAGGCCGAGGGCGCACGGTATACAACACGTTCCGTGCAGCAGCACCCCCCCCTCCGATTCCAGCCTACGGCGGGTAAGATCAGCCTCTTTTACCTGTTAGCATGAACCTCCCAAGGCTGGAAACTCCGTGCGGCTGCGGTGCATGTGGGTGGTGCCTCGCCGCAAAAGCCGGCATGGTGTGTAACCAGTCCCCAGGCTGGAAGTGGTGCACCTTGCACGGAGGGTTGAAAAATGACTGTAATTTGTACTGCCATGGTTGGTGGCCTTAAGCACTTCAGATGTCACATATTGTTATGTAAATGCTCTTAGAAACTGAATGTTTGGGAACAGAGAAACTGTTTCAGCTAAAGATATATATTTGATGATTGCAAACATCTGGTTATTAAGGAGGTTGGATCAAGTTACCTTCTTTTTCTTCAAATCATCCACTGAGCGTTGTCTCTGGTCCTGAAGGCTTAGTCATGTTTGGTTGGGTTGGGTTTTTTTATTATTTTATTGCTGTTTGTTTAGTTTTTCTAGTCGATGTTTTTACTGTGATAGAAATCTGGGGTGCTTCTCTCAGGGCCGTGTATTTTCAGTACACTTACTTAAATAATACCTTAAGATTTCACTGTCAGTGACCTACATTTACTAAAACCAAGAAGTAAACTAAGGAACAAAGGATGAAAAATCATGGTAATAATTTCTAGAAACTCAATAATTTTCTGTTACCTCAGAAGATTTTTTTAAGGTATGTTTTTGAGGGAAGAAAGGAAGAAACAAATTATCCTGTAGTTCTGTAAATGGTGACATGGGTTTTATAAGCTGCATATGGTCTTTAAAAGCACAAACATTGTCAAAAGATTTTGATATTAAGAATTTGGGAAGTCTGGAAGATTTGAGAACTTTCCAGATCCCAGGCCGGAATAGTATTTTGTAATAAAACCTGGAGGTAGATATGCCACTGTCTCTCTGTAAAGCAACCAGATCTTTGTGAGGAAGGGTCAGGAAGGGTTTGCAAAGCCTTTGAGTGAAAGTGACCTCTATCTGTCCCCCAAAACCCTGCCGGGCAGCTCGCCTGCACCCGCGGTGGGCACCCCCAGTAAGGCAGCACAGGACCCTGTCCTCCTCCCTTACCATAGGAGATGGGTGCCCTTCACTAGTTCCCTCAGTTTCTCCTGAAGCCTTTGTTGTGTTAAGCCAAAAGACATGTCTTTCTCTAGACAGGGTTGCTAATCCGAGCAGTCAGCCATTGAACTAAATTTCCAGGGATATTTGAGACAGGCACTTTGATGATTCCTTCACATTGGGCAGTGATCACTGTTTAATAAACAGAGAAATAAGATGTTCCAAAAATGGATAGAAAAACAATGACACAGAATCGGGTTATTTTCTAAAAGTGACTTCTGTTTTGGAAGTGCCTTTTGTAGTTTAATAAGCAAAATAAAATTAATACTAAAATTAAATTAATACTAATTTAATGAGCAAAAGAGTCTCACCACTGCTGGGGAAAGGCACCATGATTTTGGAAGGTTGCCTGAGTGACCCTTGGACAAGGATGGTGTCCCACCAAGGTTATTCTACTGTTGCCCAGACTTCCATTTAGGGTTAGTCCAGGTGTTTGTAGATGGCAACAACGGGGACAAGTTTAGAGTGCCCTACAGGAGCTGCTTTCAATCTGAGCATCTCAGCTACAAGATGGATACTGCATCTAAAGAAAGTGGACTCTTCCCATCTCTACTTAGCTTTAAAAGAAGTTCTTAAGTTGAACATAGAGTGCAATATGTAGCGAGATAACAACATGGGTTGCTACCAGTTTCCTGATGTGATGAACATAATATCTTAGTTTAATACAAAGTCATAAAGTTATATAAGAAAATACATACCAGCTGTGTGTGATACAGTTTTTGAATTGGACAATGCTGTTGTTGTTAGTATATGCAAAATGAGTAAATACTTCCAGACCAGTAAGTAACTTAAACTTGCTTTAATTTAAGGGGCCACATGTGGGTGCTCTCTGTGTGTGTATATATGCGTGTTATATAAATTTTTATAGTTTAGTTAGTACAGTGACTCAGCAGGAAGAATTAAACTTCCAAGTGTAATACATACATATTTTCAAGTAATTGTACTGCTTACTTTCAGCATCTTTAGGTAGTAAGTTAGGTGTATAAGCGTTGTGAGCTGCTGTTGTAAGTTAACGCAGAAGTTTTGCACTGCACTCAGGTTCAGCCATGTTTTGGAACTGGGTTCCAAGAGGGCAGCTCAGCACTCTTACCTTCTTCTGCAGGATGTTTTCATAGTTAGGTTGGACCGATCTCACCTATTACCTTCATGACACATCCCTAAAGCAGATCTCAGAGGGAGCCATGCATTGCATCATTAAGTGTCATCTTCTAATTGTTCCAATGGCTTCTGGCTGGCTGAGATTAACTCTTGGTAATCTCAGGCTCACCTCACCAGTCAGCCATGCTTTCTAACATCGTCTGACTCTGCAGAAGTTTTCAATTAATAAGCTTTGTCTTAATTTAGTTAGGTCTTAGTTCAGATATTAGTGAGGTTTAATTTTCTCCATCCACCTATGCTTTATTATAATGCACTGCTTTCCGATGCAAAACCCCCACATTTCTAACTTTGCAATGCATGGATCAGTGCAGAGATAATACATACATCTGTTGCACTGATCCACAGTTGGATTAATAAAGCTTTATTCTGAAATAATTTCTTTGGCCTAGTGTATTAGATCTTGTGCTGGTAACTTCACTGGTACAATAGTATAACTTGTAATTTCTTTGCAATGCTTTGTTCTGTGCTCACCCGATATGTACTCTGAGCTATCAAAGAAGCAAAATGGAATTTTAATCAGAAAAAATCCTTAATCAATGAAAATAAATTATAAGAATGTGGTTTTCAGTCACAATGGGAGTAGGAGTCAGGGAAAATTACATAGATAATAAAGAGATCACAGGGAATGAATAAACTTACAGAAGGAAGCAAACAACTTGGAATATCATTTGTTGATAAGAAAAATGGAAAAAGCTTTGAATGCTATTTTGCAATTCATTTAGTGGCAATTTCTCATTTCTTACTCAAGGGAGGAGCCCAGCCTTACAGCTGAGAAAACAGTTTAATACTATAATACTTTAAATCATTTAAAAAAAACAGAAAAAAGACATTTATTTTGTATAACGACAGATATAATTTTAATTATGAATTTACGTTAAATTCCAGCAATGTTTAGTTAGAAAAATATTACTTTTCTTTTAAAAAAGAACATACAAGTAAGTGTAAAGTTGATGTTTGAAATTACTGTTTTAAATATCTTTTATTTCATTAACCTTAGAGAGCTTATTACTGAACTGTAATACTTGATGTGAAATAATCTTCAGACTTGTTTATATTACAAAGTTTTGGAACTGAAACCAAATAATTTTGCTTTACATTTTGAAATCAGCTGTACAGCTAAGAACATGCTGCTTACTAGTGTTGATCTCAGCAGCACCGTCTCAGGACTCCCTGCTCCCTAACAGACGCCTTCTTCCTCTTCATCTCCCTTGAATCTGTAGTGCTGCTTATTCACTGGTGTCCTTTTTGATACTATGAGCTTTCCTTAGAAGCTGTTTATCAGCAAAGTTAAGAAATGGCAACGAGTCCTGGGCTGTAAGGAAATCTGGATGGTCTTGTGGTCATTAGGCAAAATAAGTTAGTGTGGTGCATACGGAAAGCTGTCTTCTGCTGTGCCTGGCAGCTGCTAGGAAACAGCAAGCATGCCACACCTGGCTAGCTCTGAGGAAAATTGTTGATCATAACCATATTTAAGGCCATTGTTTTCGTATAAATCAAAGAACAGCACACATGCTTTAAAATACCTCATTTAAAAATGAAATCTGTTTTCATGAGATATGTAGTGCTAATAATTAACAGATCCTTTACTTGCAAGTGAGGCATTTCACTAATTCTTTGTGATAGCATCTTGTTCATTAGCTCATGGAAAATACTTCATTTCTAGCATCTGTGGCATCATTTCTAGTGCCTTGAAATATTAAATTGTGGAGCTCACTCATAACTTCATATGTGTAATTCGTTTACGTACCATAAAAACCTACTGAAACTGAAACAAGGGAGTGAAGTTTGCGTGAGACAACTGAATGCTGAAATTTAGAGTTTGGAGATCTCCATTGCATGGGGGGCCTCACATCAACACTGCGCTGCGGCAGAGAGTCAAGAGGTGGTTGTGCTGTGTATGGCATGAGTGCACGGCAATCAGAGCCCGTCCATGGGGGAGGATGTAGCGCTGGAGCTATGGGATACTGCCTGCTGGTCTCGGGGGGCTCTCCGGGAACTTCACAGCAAGACTGGTGGCTTGGTTGAGGAGCAAGGTAGTTACTATTTTAAGCAGACTAAATTCCTTTCGTACCTCCTTTCTTGGGACAGCTGCCCTGTGGAATGATTCAGGTTTGCTGCTTCTTTCAGCTTTCCTGTGGGCTTCTTTTTGGGTGCTACATAGCATTTTGAATAAAATAATTTTAAAACTATTAAAAAAAAAAAAGGATAACAATGTAAAAGCAACGTTTTCATGACTTGACCTCTGTCTTTCTAGAATTATCTATTTTATTGACAAAGTGCCTACTAATGGTGTAAGAAATGTCCTAATAACGCAGAAGCTCCCAGCAAAGGTACTCTTATGACAGATTTCTGGATGCAGTGACCAGTACTGAACATTGCCAAAAGAAAAGGGAAAGAAGCAGGTTTTGTTCTCGTTGGCAAACTACCGAAAACAGGTGATCCAATTTTGATACCTGTAATTCCTTGTGAACTGTGCAGCAGCGAGTACCTCAGCATTCTTGAAAACTATTTGCCACATAGTAAAGCATCATGAATATGATGCTTCATCTTTATGTCACTATCAAGAAAAGCCAGTGTACTGCTAGTACAGCAGATAGTAGTAGTAGATAGTAGTATTAGTAAAACTAATGAGGAGTCCTTCTATTCCAGCATCGTTTGCCTCAAGTTCTTCACAAGTCTGTTCTGTGATAACTTTATCTTCACATTTTCCCTCTGCTCCTTTGAGTTCTGAGGAAGCTAACAGAATTAGCTTTCAGTCTGCATCTCCACTTCTGGTGTCTTTCCTGAGAAAAGAGGGCATATCAATATGTTTTTTTCTGTTGGAAAATAGTAATATTGAAAAAAAATAATAATCAACTAGCACCCAATCCCAAATAAAATTGTGAAGCTGGGGGGGGGGTGGGGGGGTGGGCGGGGAGTGGAGGAGAAGTAACAAAGACTATTTAGAAACTGTTTCCCTTTGTTAAAACAAATGTTTTAGTGTGACATTCTAACTGATTCAAAATGAAAGAGAAGCAGCTGTATTTTCCAACACCTTATTCTGAATTCAGGAAAGAAGGTTAATTAATATAAGCTACTACATCTGCTACATTGGTTATGTTTTTTTCAGTCCATTTGTTTGGGCTCACAGAAACTTCCTCTTCCTTTGGACTCCGTGCATTGTATATATGTGCAGTTGTTAGAACAAAAAAATGTGTTTTGCCAGCAAGTAGTGATTTATGTCTTCCAGCTTTGCTGTCTGCAGCAGTGCCTTCATTTAATTTCCCAAAGCGGATAATATAACTTGTTCATGGCAGAAAACGTTAAAACCAGAAAAACAAGAACCTGGAATTAGAGAATATTCTAAAAAGTTGAAACAGCCTCATGCAAGACTGTCAATTCTATATTTACAACAATGAAAACTGTAATTCTTAGAGTGCTGTAAGGTGTTACTTTAATTCTCAGTCTTTTCCTTGGTTTATTTTAAATAAGGTTGTAGTTGCATCTCTACTGTTACTTGTTTCATGAAGGCTTCATATAAAATGTGATTTCCAAGACCAAAAATGGGAAAATATGTGTAGGAGGGTGAAGGCGACCCTACCAGCAATCAGAAAACAGAACTTTTGTCCCTCGGGTGCTTTTTCTTAGTTGTGATGGAGGGGAAATAGGGAACTATAACCATGATTCCTATTGGAATGAATGAAATCGTGATTGTAATGCCCATTTGTTACACTGAATCAATCACTCCATGCACTTAATCTCCCTTAGGTTATTTATGTTAACTTGTGCAGATTATTTGTATGGCTGAGGGCCATATATATACTCAGCTGCTATGAAGTTACTGAACTAATGTTTGTGCAGTCGAGAACTGTCTTCTTATGTCATTGATAGATTATTCAACCCAATCCTTTTGAAATATGAGGATAGAAAAATTAAAATGAAGACAGATGTAGTCCTCCCGGGATATTATAAAGGTGGAATCTAAGCTAGTAAAGAGTTTGTCTTTAATATAGTTAGAAAAATTATTATAAGTCACAGACTAAAATAAAGCAGCTAAAATCATGCAAAGCAGATGTATAATAGTTGGTGAGAAAACAGTTTCATCTTTTACAGAAAAATAATTTCAGGAAATGATTGCCACATACAATGTTATTTAGATGCACATTTTCTTATTAAATCATGATTTTTCTCTTCTCTGAGTTTTCCTTAGCACAATAAAACCATGAAATATAACTGAATAAATCCCCTAAATTTGTTGTTCTTATTTTAATCGCTCCAGGTAGTGTATTAACATATCACCCATTCCTGGGTGAAGTAATTCAGATTTCAGTAGCATGGCTATTTCCAGACTCTGTGTTGGTTTACTGGGAACTCAAGATTTATCTGTGTGCCAAGACAATTTTTCGAAAATAAAGTGTAGAAGGAGCTGTGGTGAGATGGGTCCCTGTGTGATGCGTTCAGTCTCTTGCCATGCTTGAGACTTATCATCTGTTTTCTGCCTACAGCTTCAGAGGGAGAAAAGGGGATGATAAGCCATGCAAATTACCCTTTGGAGAATTATATACTAAAGGAAAGAAAAGCAGAAGAGCAAAATATGGTGTTTTACAAGTTGCCCTTCTGATGAACGGTGTGGTTAGAAAATACATTTGACTCCACTGGTTGGAGTCAATCACAGGAGTCATAAATGACAAGGACAGTGAATAGAGAAAATATTAGCTGAAAAGTCTGTGAAAGTCTGAATAGTTACTTTTCCTCAAACTTCAAAAGAAGCAGAAGGTTTTATATTTAATAGCACTATCATACTACAAGACCATATGGAGGAAATAAGATACGATCAGCTGATACCTTTTCATAGTGCCTGTCCTGCTTGGGAGCGCTAGGCTCGTTTGCTGATTCTGCCACTTCATTTTAATACGAAACATGTTTAATGACGGAGTCATGCGCTGATGTCTCATTTTAGTGTCGAGTACTTCCTTCAGTACATTATTGATCAAGTGGTTGCATATTTAGCATTCCAGATCAGTTTCTGCCTGTAAGTGGCTGAGCATTGTATGTAAGAGGAAGGTGCAGGTGAGCGGTGGTGCCCACCCGGGGTGACAGCCAGGCCGGAACCATCAGCCCTGCTTCGTCTTCCGACATCACTGTAGAGCCACAGGTCACCAACAAGAGGTCCCCTTTCTGACAATTACTCTCTCAAAGCTTTGTTTTCCGCATAGCAATGTTTAACAACAGTGGCAAGTAGTGTGTTTTAATACACTGCAGTGGGCTGACCTTGGCTGGCTGCCCGACCCTCACCCAGCTGCCCTCTTATTCCTCCTCCTCAAGAATACAGCGGGAGGAAGAATGATCAAAAAGCTCTTCAGTTGAGATTAAGACAGGGAGATAGCTTACCAGTTACCATTGTGGGTGAAACAGGCTGGACTTGAAAATTAATTTATTTGTTGCCTATTAAAATGCAGTTGGATGACTAGAAACAAAGACAGAGCCTAAAGCACCTTCCCCTGCTCCCTACCCCTTCTTCCCAGGCTCAACTTCACTCCTTCATTCCCAGCTCCTCCACCTCTTCCCAGTGGGAGTGGTGCAGGGTATGAGGAACCGAGGGTTGCGGTTGCAGGGCCTCCATCTTTAGTGAACTTTGTATATCATCTCGTAAAATGCCCTCCATGTTGTTCATGATTGTGTACTTCTACCTCCCGGTCATGTGGAACATTTTATTTCTTACATGCAAATGGGTATAAGAAAAACATGTAATGTTTTAGAATAATCAGAATAGCAAAGCCAAACCAAATTACAGTACAATGTATTCACAGCAAGCTCTCTGAAAGCTACCAGTGTACACCAGGTTTGGCATATTTTGCTCTGCAGACATAATAAATAGAAAAATACAAAAGTAAAGGTCTGACCTTACTGTTGCAAATGGCAGACACTCTGATTTAAGTGGAGCTGAATTTTCACACATTATCATTCCATAGCGAACTTTTGTTATCAGTGTGGTTTCCACGCATGTAGTCATACTTAGTTTATCTCAACTGATTCTTAGACACATACCAGCTCAGCCCTGTGGGTTTTGGTCATTGACCTCAATAGTCATGTTATACTTCTGACATGAAAATTCTAGTTGGAATTGCAAAACATCGTAGGCTGGCAACTTGGTAATAACTATTACCCAGATAATAGTGTTCTAAATTGAAAATATTGTGGTAAAAAACCCTGTTGTGTCCTCTCGTATTTAACTCTTGATTCTGGTATTGGAAATACTCATTTTAAGTTGCAGAACTGCCAAATGAATGTAAAATTCCAGGATGTAGGTAATGTGTGTAGTTGGTAGGCTGCCGTTGTATACTTCCAGTTTTATTTTGTGTAATCATTTAAACCATCTTTGTCATACTGTGTCATTTAGAATCTAGGTTTTTAGAATTAGGTTTAGAATCTAAAATTTGAGCTATTTACACTGATGATTTGTCTTAGCTGAAATGCAGCAGTCTGCATTTAAACGGCACCTGCAGTTTATTGCAGGCAAACTTTAAACAGCAATATAAAAATACTATATCTTTTTCAGATGAGAAGTAGTAGTGTATTCAACCAAAACTGCAGGGGAGCTCAGAACCATTGGCATGTTTGCAAAAGTTGTGAAATGATAAAGTGAGAAAGGTTAATACTTTTTTTTTTTTCTTTTTATAAGAATAACACCATGGCATTCTTAGCAGACCTGTTGTCACTATTGGACATGTGTATCAAGCCAACAGTGCAGTACCTATGAATACTCTCATCTCTGTGTACATTTAGGTATGGAGGTTTGACCCAATGGGTAGAATACCACCAGTATAATTGTTTCACACATTCCTCTCACCATACAAACTTATGCTGTGTATTGTTTTCCATCTAAGTAATGACAACTACTGCTTTGTTTCAGAGGGTTGATGTAATTGCAGGACAAGAAAGTAGTAATTCAATAGATAGCATTTTGTTAATGTATTGAAACTGATTGTAGGATTGGCCCACTGGAAAATTATATAGAAAAAAAATTGCTGCCAATATGCGGTTTCTTAAAAAAAACAAAACAAAACAAAACAAGAACAAAAACAAAACGAACCACACACACACCCTGCCCCGCAACCCTATCAAAAGTATTTTGCAATCCTGCCATGCTTTGCCTAGGCGTTTGGCATACTTTGTAAGATGTTGTATTCAGTACAGATTGACTTCTGATAATTACTGCCAACCTCCTTAACCAATGTGAAGAGTGCCTTCCTTCCCCCCTCCCTCTGTTCTTGTGACAAGACTAACCTCAGCTGTGCAGGGGTTGGTGGCATTTGCATGTGGAAATGCACTAATATGGATGTTTTTCTTTGTGTGTGCATCCTTGCAGTGTTGTATACCAGGATGGATTTTATGGTGCAGACATTTATGTAAGTATTCATTGATGTGCATGCTGTCCTTGTACATTACCAGAGTCATTCTTTTTACAAGTTTGCTGCCTAGCTTGACTCTGTTTTGTCTATTTACCATCCCTTGCCTGTCAGAAAGAATTGAGAAGAATATCTCTCACATTGGAAGACCTTTCTGTTCATTACATCTATCATTGTTCAGTGGAGCTGAATTAACTCTTCAATCAAATGCTGAATGAATGCAAAAAGATGTGAAAAATGTGTGTGCGTGTGTGGAGGGGCGTCTCCCTTCAAAATGGAAGTTCAAAGAAAAATGAAAACAAAGCAGAAACATTCTTCTGCAAATCCCCAAAAGCTAATTTTTAAAGATCAAGGCAAGCTGAGTCTTATTAATACCTGAAATATGAAAATACTTTATGGAGAGATAATAGATTTCCCAAATCCAGGCAACACTGGGTGTATGTAAGTGTGACGGTGATAGCAGAGCTTAGTTACATAGACAATACGTAGTCATATCTTAAATTACTGTAATTGGTGTAGACTTCCATCTGTTCTTTTAAAATCCACATATTTAAGTTTAAATGAAATGGGTAGAGACTGCTCATGACATAAGAAGTGGTTATATTTATTAGTAAAGTTTTATAGTCCTGGATCCATCATTACCTACGTACCTCATTCCTTTAAATAATATTTTTTTCAGTTTCTTACCAATATTGAGGTTTTTACTTTGAATGTATACATCAAGGCTACTTATGTCTGAGTATGCAGGAGGCTTCAGGGGGTTGAGGCTGATTTTCATTCTTTTAAAATAAGGAATTCTTATACCCTATGTGTAGATGTAAAATATTTCACTGAAACTCCAGTAATCCTTCACATTTGTTATTATTTCATTAAAGCAATCTGGTTATAAGTTATAGTTTCATCTTTATTTCACCAGGCAACTTTCTCTAGCCTGCTTGTACTTCTGTTGTACTGTCTCTGTTAACGTACAAAGAGACAGATGAGTTGAAATTGGTATGAATATTAACAATTCAATAGGTAGTGCTAGAAAACATTCCTTGTATTCATTATCAGCAATCTTTTAGAACTATTTCCAAGGAAAGAGATTTCTTCCCGTAAATTTTATCTAAAGAAGGAAAACAATTTGAATTTATGGAAGAAGTAGGTTTTGTTTTTCTGAAGGAGGTAGAAAGAGGATGACACTTATCTGAAAATTCATTTGTGTAGATTAAAAGGTATCTCTAAAATAAATTGGCATGGGTTAAAGTTCTCTCCCTATGTGCTTATGTACCTAGTGATGTTATCAGTCCCATATTGTTTGCAGCACATGAGAATCACCTGTTTGCCAAAGGCTTACTCAAGCGTAGTGTGCTGCTCTAATCTCACCTAAACACACGGCTGCTGGATTTTTGAGCAATGTAGGATGCATGGTACAGTGTGGAATTTCTTCAAGTGTGGTTTCCAATTTTCATATTTCTTCAAATTGTCAAAAGAATGTGACATCCATTTTGCTCAGTTTACCAACCTGAAAATCTGAAAGGCAACGAGACATCTTCCTTAGGGTTGCTTGATGTGATAGTATAGGTGAGAACTAAATGTTAATGTAACAGTTCGTAGTTTTGGAACCCTCTGCTGCTGAAAACCAGGAATATCTCTTTCAGTGATTGACAATATTCTTTTTAGGTGGCCTCACACCCTCTCACAGACTTTGAAAATTTTGTTTCCAAATTAAAAGTTATTTCAATGAAGAAGATAACAAATAAATTATTAATTTCTAGTGTATCCTCAGTTTTGTTGTCTGGAACAGTCACATGCATTAGAAGATAGAATAACTATACTGGTGCATTGGTTTTCACTCAGTTGCAGCATTGTGTTTCTGATTACATTTCTTAGTTCTTTTAATGCAGCAGAATGTTTACTTTTACAGCAGTGAAGAGAATTAAAACACTCTTCTGGAAATTTGTTTCATTTTTTTTTTTTAATGTACAAAGCTTCTTATTTTATAATTCTTTTTTCTTCACATTTGTCCTTTCTTGCATCTAAAACATTTTGCAGGGGAGGGACAGAGAGAGAGAGAAAACTGGCACAAATCAAAAGAAACCTTACCATTCACAGTATATTAGTTCTTAGTGTATTAGTTTGCAACGGACCAAGTTATTTATTAAATCCCAATTGATTATGACATAGTTCTACTCAGCTTTTCATTTCACATGCAGAGCTGAAGCTTTGCGAAAGAACAGATGTTTAGTGAAAAAAAAAGGAGAAAAAAAATAAACAATATAGGTTTTAATAGCAGATTGGAAAGGAATCTTAAAAAGACCTCAGAAAGCAAACCTAAAGGTACACAGTGCTGAAAAGCCAGACCAAAAGTATGCATTAACACGTATATCAAAGTGGGTTTCATTCTGAAGTGATTACAGTGAGTACCAACAGTAATATGGACCATGTTAATCTTTTCATAATTAGCTATCAATATAACCTTTGATAGCTAGATTTTTTTAGACATGAAGGAGGAAAGACACAAAGCGAAAAAAGATAAAGTTGGGTAAAAACAGCAGAATGAACCAAGAGCAGCAAATAGCCAGAGTTGCTTAATACAAACCAGAGGAAGAGAAGAGCATAGGAGTATAAAAATCAGTGGAAAGTAGTCTAAAATGAAAAATCAACATCCATGAGTTGATGTAATATAATACATTCTATATTTCATATAGTTCTATACGGAATGGAATAATGCTTCTGAAATAGCTGAGCTATTGAATTCCTTTTTAAATGTGCCTTTGAGTAGGAAAAATAAAGGCGATGATTAGGAAGAAAGGAAGACCTTTTAAAATTAAGTATTGATTCACTAAGAGAAAAAGTCATTAAAGGAGAATTAAGGTTGCCTGCCAGCAAATATAGAAGTTCCTAGATGAAGATTGACACCTGTGAAAATAAGAAAATACTCTCCACAAAACGAAGCAAAAATAGTAACAGACGCAGAAATATGCGGTTAGAATAATAGCTTTACACTATTGCTCTGCTTTATCCATTGTCATAAAGAATATTTTTAGAACGTGTCAGTCTTCAATCCACACCTAAATTGTGGGAAGGCAATGAAATACGAGTAACTTCCAAACTCTGTCATCACCAGCTTTGGATGTCCCTGGGTAATACAGTTCAGCCCTGCGCATTAGCCAGGCTTACTGCTCCCAGCACGATTGTCTCACCTGCTCTCAGGGTTCTGGACCTGTGGTGCTGCAGCTGATGAGAGTCCTCGACAGCGTATGAGTACATAGGGTTAAGATTTGTTTTCTGAGCTGTCCGTCAAGAATAAGGCATACTTTTGTGATCAGGGGTATGGAACTAGATCATCAATAGCTAGTGTCATCACCTTTAGCTCAAAGGTATGGTAGTATTGAAGGTGGAGCATGTATGTATTTCCCAAGGAAAAAGCAGACACAGTTATCTAAGAACCATTCCTATGCTACATAGAAGTCCCTCAATGCAATCAAATACCCAGAAGGTGCTGCTGCAACGTGAAAAGCAAGGATATGCAGTGAGCACTGAAGTCTTTCTTTTAAGTGCTAAAGATTTCTGTGTTTTGTAAATGGAAGGCTGTGCTGTGTCCTGTGAGTCCCAGAAATAGAACAAGAAGTGGAGAATTATTTTTCCAAGGGCAAGAGAGTCCCTAGGGAGCAGTGGGTTGTTCCTCCTGGTGCTGTGTGTGCTGGAACACGTTGCCTTTTTCAAAAGTTTTGAAATCTGGTGCTAAAATGTCTTATTTGTGATATACATTCAAGAAAATGCTAGGTCAGTCCTTTGTGATTGTATTTGGTTGGAATTAATACGGGTGGTGTCAGTTTGGATACGTTACCAAGAGCTCTGAGGCAACAGATTTCTCTGGGGGTACAACACAGAAACAATGGGAACCTTTTGCACAGGCCTTTCCAGAAGCTGAGCCAGCACAAAGAGGTGGCGGAATTTTTTTTTATTTTTTTTTTTTTTAATTCTCACAGTCAAAGTTTTACTCTTTGAGCTGAACAAAAACTGTTTAAACCTCAGTATCACGTAAGAGATACTACTGCTTTCTGTGTTCTGCAGGGGCTCGGGTATAATTAATGCCATTTTAAATCTCACTCCTCTATTTGTAGCTAATCTGGCAGTTATAATTCTCAGTGGTAGAGAAGGTTTTGAACTTTGACTAATTTGGGTTCACAAAAAACTTTGAGATCCTTGAGTGAAAGGAAGTAAAAATTGAGGAAAAATAATTCTCAGCGTTCACTTAGAATATTAAATATGTTAGAAATGGGAAAAACTACCAAAAAAAAACCCCACCCTATCATTTAGAGTAATTTAGTTTATCTGTATCTACAACAGATGCTGTCAGTACTTTTGAGATCAAGATTAAAAAAAAGTAATTTAGGTATTTTAGGAAGAGTTTCACACAGGTATATATGTTTTGTAATCTATAGATGTGCATTTGTATAACTTTTTTGGGGAAATTATTTTTACTACAGATGGACTACTTAAAAATTCAGATGCATTTGATTTTCTGTTCATTTCCATTTTATCCTATCCTATCTAAAATTTCTGTGATTTCTTTCTAAAATTGATTAATATTTCTCTGTAACAATTGGCCACTGATCTTTGACATATCCCACTGCTCTTCTTCAATTTGCCTGAGCCACGGAGATGTATAAAACATTGAAAGGAAAATTGTAATGAATGGCTCTGGGGAATTTGTCTGAATTCCTTCCTTTAAATCTTTCTTTCCAGCCTTCATTCCTGACTCATTCAAATCATTACATTTCTGTTTCTTTATAGAGCAGTATTGCAAGAGCCTGTGTATGGCAATAAGTTACTACAGGTATGACATACTGACTGATAGGAAAAATTCATTAAGCTGGATGTAGACTCTTGTAAAATCATACTAATTCTCAGATAATTATGTGAGAAAATGGATTCTGTGTGTATGAATGATAGGAATAGTCCACCAATTGCATTTTATTTTCCTGATTCTATCACAAAATCACAAATATTCTTCATATCCCATGAAATACAACGGTTACTGTTGTAAGTGTCCTGTTTGGTATTTTATGCCAGTGAGATATATCTCTGTATTTGGACTGCAAGTGTTTTGACCCTATACTTAATTTTTTAAGACAACTGAAGCTGCTGTAACATTGTGTTATTGTTGTTTTGGAAGTAGCAAATATGCAAGCACAGATAAGGCAGTAGATGGTTTTTCAGTATTTTAGCTGAATTTTCAGAATAATAATTTAAAGCATAAAAGTCAGGCACTTTCTGTTTAAGTGTATGGAGTGAGGAGGGAAAAAGCATTCCTAACATATTTCTAAAACATAGGAAGTTATATTTGTTATTTATTATTATGTAATTATGTAATTATGTAAAATAACTTTTAAAGTATTTTATTTTGCAATATAGTTTAAGTCATGAAGATAAATATTTAATGTGTTACTAGAGGTGTATATGTAGTGAATATTACTAATGTATTCTTCACCTAAGATATCAGCCACATTCAAAATTAGAGACAAATTGTAAGGTAGAACTTGTCACAGAAGTTTAGAGTTCAGGGGTTTGAGTCAAATTCCCAACACAAAGTGCATCTTCAAGTATTTTGTCGCTGCAGTGATAAATTGTCTGAAGTGATTGAAGTAAACCAGTAAGAAAACAGTACCATGCCAAAACTGTAGAACACAAACCCCATCAAATCATTCGCTTAAGAACGTTTTTATGTGTAACTATATGATAGCTCATGTTAAAAATATGAAATCATGACATGGGCTGGTAGGGAGTTATGATTTTCCTGATAACCGAATGCGTCCTACATTTCAGTTCTTTGGAGAATTCAGGCAAATTAACTTAGATTCCTTTTGAACTTTATTGGTTTAGACTCAGTCTTTCCAGGACTCTGACAAATGTCATCCTGATTTTTGAATCCAGAGCATCTTAATAAAGTTAATAAAGTTGAGCTTTGTTGTTCAGCAGCAATTCTTTGATGAAAGCAGATCAAAATATAAGCATAAAATAAATGTAACCCTTATGTTTAAGGAGCAAGAAAGGGTCCGTCTTTGCAGTCTGACTAATTTTTAGTGATAGTTAAATAAAGGAAAGGAAAGGAATCCTCACAGAGCCTCCCGTCTGCAGCTAAGAGCAGCCAGTATGTGAACAGCCTGTCTCATTTTTGTCTGATGAAGAACACGGGACTGTTGATACCTCTCACGATGTCCTGCTCTGTGTTCTGTACTGCAGTGGGAGTCGTGTGCTTAGCTGGGCTGGAGTGAAGTGGCTCTCACATGGGAGGCAGGGCGCTTAGAAGTGGGCTACAGAACAAGCGCAGGAGTCACACCCGTAGCAAACAGAATCATGTCGTACTGCAGAGTGACTTGCAGTCTGCCATCCCTTTTCAGGACTGGATCGTGAAAACAAGTTAAATATCTTCTTTATACTTTTGCCATTTGTACTTCTGCTTATCAGCACTCAGGGAAAAATGGGGAAAGAAAAAAATAAAAAGACAAAAAGGTGCTATGTTTAGCATTCAAAAGCTGGGAGGTGAGGACAGACACATTTGTATGTCTCACCTTGCTCCTTGCAGCACAAGCCCGACCAAGTGCACAGCTCGCGTTATTATCCCTCAGCCTCACTGTTTACTGGCTCCGTTTGCACTTGGTGACATTATTTGACATCTGATTGCCTGTATGCACATACCTGCAAGCAATATCTGCCTATTATACATTTTTGACAGTAATAGCCTTCTATTGGTTTATAAAAATCAAATGATCTGAAATGAGAAAGTATTTCATCTTGATGCTTCTGTGCTTGCACAGAGGAGCAGCTTGCTGCAGAAGAGCGAGGATATACAGTATCATGAAAGCACCTGCCTTATTCCAGGGGTTGTGTGACACAATTGCTGCTGGCAGGGAGCTGACCGGGAGCGGGGAGGTAAATGTAATATTCTCTGTGTGAGCACTTGAAAAAATCAGGAAGAATGTTCCTCAAGTAAGTTGACAATTCAAAGCCTGGAGTTTCTAATGAGCTGTCAGTATATGTAAAACATCTGTTTATTCTTAGTGTGATGCGGCGTTATCAGCCGAATGATTGATTTCCAAACCCAACCTGCTTTAAATCTTCAGACCAACAAAGGTTTACACACGTTAGGGATGAAAGCGATTCTGCCAAGGAAAGTAGTAGAGAGGGAAATAGCCTGTAAAGTATTTGAAATTGCTTTTCTGAAAAGACTGAATTTTTATTTGTAAAATCAAAATAAAACCCCACAAAAGTTCCTGCAGTAAAAACCTACTACTGTTACAGTAAAGGCTGTCAAGTCGTAGCCTGTTCTTCATTCTTCAGCATAATATCTTGTGTGAAGTCAGCCTTCAAAAAAAAAAAAACCAACAACAAAAAAAAATAGGGCGGGGGGGGGGGGGGGAAATCGATCTATTAAAGCAAATGGTTTGGGAAAAATGTGAATTTTATTCCGAGCTGAGCGATCTCATACTTTCTTATTCAAATCGTTGTTAAGGTAGGGGAAGGTGGCAAAGGAAATACAGAAGTCCCCTGTCCCAGAGGATAATGGGATGGTGAATTCTAATTGGGACGTAAATCGCGTTTGTGTTATCTGTGGAGACTGGCCTGTGTTTGTTAATTGGCATGCTGAGATCATTTTGAAATGGTTGATATAACGCCGTGGTCCATTGACCAGGAAACGCTGCTGGTTTCACAGTTTGATAATCAATGCATCACTGCACACAATTCCTTTCAAATGTGTGTTTGTTTGTCCTGTTTGCTTAATTGAACAGCTGGAATTACTGTTACATACAACTGAATGTTAATTCATGGAAGAAGAGAATTTTGCTGCTTCATTATAATTTTATGTATAAATTGGAAACCTATGTAACATTAAGTGTTTACTGAGAGCACAAATTCATAGGTTTAATCAACCAGACATGCTAAATCATGTTTTGTACAAAAATGAATTGATTATTAGCTGAGTTTTTCTTTTAGGTTTGGTATTGCTTTATTAATATGCACACATGTCATTCTTAAGAACAATTGCTACTTGAAAACTGCTGGAAAAATAGAGTATTGTGTTACAAAAAAATCCCGTTGATGAATGCAGTTCATTGCTTTCTCCCGATCTTGGGGCAAATCTTAACAAGTACAAGTTGTGGTGATAGATTTTGCTTAATGATTCACTGAATTACGTTTTTAACCCCTTAACCGAACTTACAGCATGACAACACTCTTTTCAGTTGCTGCTAAATTTTGTATAATGTGATTTAAGGTGCTGTGGCAATCCAGTTAGAGCATGAGTTTGTGTTTCAGGGTGGTTATGCTGCCTACCGGTACGCCCAGCCTGCCACTGCCACTGCAGCTGCCTACAGTGACAGGTAAGACCTCATTTACTGCTAATAAATATTTGGCCAGTGGAAGTTGAAGATGATTCTATAAATTTGCCTTGTTGAAGGCTCATAACTGTCTTGTTGCTCTGCAGATAATTGTGATCTCAAAAGCAGGCTGTTTTATTATAATCCATGAATAGCCATAAATTGAGAGATTTTAGGCCTTAATTGAGAATCAGGCATGAGATGTGCGCATTCCCAAGCTGTAGATCATCCAGTTAATGTCTGTGACCCTTGTACAATGTAGATAAATATATGTACGGCTTCATGATGGTCTGCTGCTAAAGATCATTATTCGTCTTAGGAGTATTATTTGAGTTGATTTAGAATCTGAACCTATTGAGTGCCCTCAATTCTCATTGACATTGTTTTAGTTGGTGGAAATTGAGAATGAACTGTGTCTAAGCTGTCTAAGCTTGAACTATCCAAGGCAAAACAATATTTTTTTCCCATTTGCTTCCTTTCCAGACATTTGATTTTTTGAAATACTGAAGAAAAAAAGATCAGTGATTTTTCTT
This sequence comes from Falco rusticolus, assembly GCF_015220075.1. Classification (NCBI taxonomy): domain Eukaryota; kingdom Metazoa; phylum Chordata; class Aves; order Falconiformes; family Falconidae; genus Falco; species Falco rusticolus. The sequence continues at coordinate 40,809,666 of NC_051190.1, forward strand.
TTGCTCTGTATTTTTATCTGCAAAATGTAAACCACATTCAGTAGAAATAATGCCAGGAATAAAAGATTATTAAAATCTGCATAAGAGAAACATGCAAAGACTTAACATCTATAAACTAAAAGCGATGTCACATAAATTAACTTGTCATCTTGTATGATGAAGATTGGGACCCCATTGAAGTCAATGTCTAAATTGCTGTTGACTTCAGTAGGAATAGGTGTTTGTCAAATTGCATCAAATCAAGCCTTTGCAGTGTGTGGATGTGATTTTGTAATGAAAAGAAAGAATATTCTATGTTTTTCTTCATAAACTTGCCCTTAACAAGATCTATGCTCTCTTTAATACTTTTCAAGTACTTGAAGAGTGTACAGTCGTACAGGGAGGGTGTATATGGGGAAGGACAGATCCCTGCATATATTTTGCTTCACAATAGCAGCGAGAAGTAAGGTCACGTTTCTCAGTTTCTGATACAAGAAAATTTTCGCTTGGAATCATGGAGAAAATTTCTTAAGTCTTGAATATGTTTAGAAAAATTTCTTCAGATGCTAAATTAGACATTGTTTTAAATGTTTCTGTTTCATAACAAAATCAACAGATAAAGTTCAGTGAACTATTTCTTAGCTCGAAGTGCTGTTCATGGATTCTGTATTTTTAGAACAAAGTACCATGGTATGAATGTTACAATGCTATGCATGCATATTTGCCTTTCAAATGCTTATTCTGGGTAATGATGAAATATTTTTTTTAAAGTTATGTAAATAAAATAATTTGCATGTATGGCTGAGGCATGCTGTGTCAGACAGGTAAGCAAGTTAATTTCTATTAATTTTGGGTCAGTAATATCAAGTAGGTATGTGCTGTATGCACTTTTTGGGGGATGTACTATTTCTACTTAGGGTAACCTACAAAGATGAAGTGCTACTCAGTAGTTTCATTTCATTTCCACAAAGGTGTGTTAGCATGTCACAGCTCTCCTATTTCTCTGTGAGCTTATAACACAATTCCTGCTTCTAAAAACTTACTAAACTGAAAGGACAAAATTGTAACTAACCTCCTGTGGTTAGTGATTTTTTGCCAGATATCATCCAGGTGTCCCTGGACCATTCCATAGGGTGTTTATTCCTCTGAATAAATGAATTTCTGAAAACCTATATGTTTCATAGAGAAGCTGAACAATATCAAGATGACTTTTAAATGCTTTAGCTATGAACTAATGTACCTTCTCATAAACCAAATCAAATGCTGTAAGATAAAACATCAGTTGGTCACATGTTCTGCTATGGGTAGAGAGTCAAGTAAGTTATGCTGACAAAAAAAGGAAAGGATTTGTCAAAGAAAATAGTGCTCTTAAATGCTATAAAGGGAGCTTGAGATGGTATTACTAGCAATGCAGTTGTTACAACCCTTAATTCTCTTTTGGAAAAAACGTCTGATTTTCAGATACACTTTGTTTATAATTAGAATTGTAATAACCCGTCTTTGCTTGCATAATTTTAAATATCATATATGAATTCTCTCTCTTTTGGATATTTTTTTTAGTTTAGCTTCTCTTTTTAAAATGTTGTTAACCCTCACCTTTGAGCTGCTTCCCCCAAATGAATATGGTTTCTTGTCTTAATTACGAATATTGTAACTGAATTTCTTTATGGGAGAATCCTAAAACTAGCATAGAGAACAAAACAAATAACAGTCTGCTCAAACGTTTCTTTGCATATGGGAAACTATGTGCAAACATGGATACCTCTGATTACTCACAACTACAGTTTGCTTAATTTGATTAACTTTTCATTCATTTTTAATTAATTCAATTCAGCAGATTTCATGAATTCCTAATATTGAAAGTGCTGAAATACAGTTCAGTACAACTACTTGCATCTTTTCTTCTCAATGTAATAATCGTCCACTTTCCTCTGACAATATTGAGGATTCCATATCTCCTTATACGCTACTGTTATTTAGTGTTGATTTGAGCCCCTATTTAATTTAATTACACATTAGATATATTTACTATTCATGTATAAATGACGCCTAGAAAAATGAAGTGAGGACCAATGAGTATGTACTATTGAAGCAGTGATGTATCATGGAAATACTACTTCATATTAGTTTAAAAAAATAATTTAAAAAAAGGTTTATTGTTTTGATCACAACTCATATACATGATGAATGGCAGCGTTCCGTATTTGACAAGCTTCTTAAGTCAGGAGATGGAAAGAGGAAATCTTTAGATTGGAGACATGTTTTGGTAAATTAAAAATAAAGGTTAACAGAAAGATTTGGGACTCCAGAATCAATACACCAAGTCAATGGATAATGATCACTGTAAGAGAGCTCAATTGTGAAGAAATGCGATGGTATCCTTGTTTGTCACAGCTGGAAATATTGCTGGAAGTAGGCAAAGAACAGATATATAGGGGAGAATCAGGTAGCAAGGAAATCTCATGAAACAAAACAATGCAAACCCCTAAGTATGTATTGAGAGAAATCATGTACTAAACCCACTTTTACAATGGAGGTAGACCTTGCAGATTTGTCCAGACATTTCTTAGGATTGTAAAACGAAAACAACAAAGCAAACAAAAAGGTACATATTGTTTTATTTATGAAGCAATATAATCACTGAATAAACCTTCAAAATTTTAGAATTGTTTTTTTCTACTGTGATCTGTCATCATACTAAATTGCACTTAAAGATTTGAAGTTCTTTGCAGAAGTGAGTCAAAAAAATCAAGGTTAACTTTCCAACATTTAAAGTATTTTTGATAAATTTTCCAGTTCTCATAATTGATAAAAGGGGGCCTACTGCTCTATATACATTCTTCACCATTCTGGAACTTTGCCTGCCAAACTATTTAAACTTAGAGTGTTTGGAAAAAAATAATTATAGGGATGTGCAATAGACATTAAATCAGATGTCAATAAAATGTTCGTACAGCTTTTATTCAGCTTTCATGGCATATTTAAAAAAATATACCTAAAAATGTAGTTGTTAGATTTCTGGCCAGGTCCGAAGTAAGAGAAACTAGCAAAGTCATCAAGTTTTCTATTTATGAGTTAGAGCAAGTCAAAGCATGGCAGTGGGGCGTATTGTCATTTTGTCATTGCATGTTCACTTGATGTTGCTAGTATGTCTGTAATGCTGTATTGGATTTGACAGATCCATCACATAGCTCAGTGAATGGCTTGCTTGAATTAAGCCTATGGGCAGACTTATTCACGTTGATTGGCTATTGGTTTTGTGTTTTATGATTTGATTATTGCATCTTCGATCGGAGTAAGCAAAATGTTCCTTTTTTGCATATTACCTTTGTCAGCAATATTTATGAAAGTATATATGGTAGTGTAATAGACCAGACCCCCAATAACAGGAAACTAGCCTTGTCTGAAAGGCAGTGTCATTTCACTTGTACTGCTTGCTAACCCTGTTGCACTTAATAACGATAATTATGTGTGTTTATATATGTATGATTGTGGATTCATATATATACACACATTCCCCATCCATCAGCCACCCACAAAAATGCACACACACATGCACACGCACGTGTACAGAGGTGTTTTGCTCTGAGCTTAATTCCCTTTTCCAAATAGAGTGTCAAATTTAAATCTCACTACAAACAACGGGAAGATTGCCACTGATGACCTTGTTGTCTGGATTAGATCCCTCATCACTGGAAGCTTGACTTTTTTTTTCACTAATCTTTTTAAAAAGCAGTTAAGGCATATTCCAAAATATTTTGCACATAACACTTTGCAGTATAATTTTTTTATTTTTTTTTCCCCACTATCAGTTTGTGTTATATGTTCTCTGGTCATACGTAGGATTTTATGTGAAATTTAAGACAGGAGATTTTGTCATAGGAAAGTTGTTTATCTTCCAAATCTGAAATCTTACTCCCGGCAAAATCCTGATATTCTAATAGTTTAAATTTTTAGCATGCCTATGTGAACTATTCATTTTTGTCAAAGTACTAGTGTCTAGAGAGACACAATTTAATATATTTTCCAGCTCTCTTTGGCCAAGTAATTGAGAGTAATACTTGACATTTGTGCTGAGACTATCCTAAAATAGAATAGGTACAGATTTGATTTAATGGAAACATCCTCATTAAAGAATGAAAAACTAGAACGAAGAATAAAAACCCCACAAAATACAAAATGTGAGCATCTATAGATGGAGGTAATTTTTTTGTATATTGTGGACTTTAAGATCTTCTATTTTATGAATAAAAATTGAATACCACTATACTTTTATTCAGATTATTTTCTCTTATTGAGGATCTTACTACTGACACCTACTAAAAATTAAGCATCTGAGAGCATATAAAATATAATAGCATCTTCAGTCAGAATTTAATTTTCCATTAAATAATTTTACAGAAGGATAAATATTTTAAACTGTAGTACTTCGTTCATTTCATGATCATACTTTTTAAGATTTAGGAAAAAGACCTTCTATGCACAGTTTTAATTTCTAAAGTAAGTGGGTTGGAAGAGGAAAAAGAATAGAACATAGAGATAACTTTACTCTTCTGCTCCCAGCTGGGACCTTCAAACCTTTTTGCATTTTGTTATACAAGTTGAACGTCAAGAAATAGAGGAGTTTTGGGGGACAAGATGACACATAAGCACTGTATAGCCCATATTCTAGGCTACTCAGATTTTGAGAACGGAAAGGAACAGTTAGCATCGTGACCAGGTACAAAGGTTGTGTTTAGCTTTTGTAACAGCAATAATATAGCATATATTTAATACTTCTTCACACACTTAGGTTTGATGTGGTGATGTTCGATTGGTCTAGTTTTTTTCTGGATATCCTGTATGGTAGCTAAAGGTTGTTTATTCCCTAATACTGCAAATAAAAATCATTCACTTTGCTGTTATAGAGAGGTGATGGGTTTGGGCATCTACCCATTAGGCTTGTATGTCTTTCTGTCTGTATCTGATCTGTGGCAAACTAGAAGGTCACTGGCATCATGTTAGTATTTTGTAATCCATATCCATCACTCAGGTCACAGTTTGGGGAATGACTGGAGTATATGACTCATGTTATAGCCATAACAGTACCCGTTAGTGAAAGAATTAGAAGTAAAAGTGGGTGATTACGAATAAAGGGAATGTAGCAGGGAAAAAAAAATAAAAATCAAAGAGTTTAAAATTCTGTGAACAGGGAGTTTCATGTAGAGCAATTTGACAGGAATTTCCTGAAATAAAATGTATTGCGTAGAGTACTTCCTAAGTATTGAAACATGCTTCATTTAAAATACTGTAAATGTAATGCTTTTTGGGGGGAGATGCAGGGAGGCATATTAATGTAGGAAAACATGGCAAACAATTACTTTTCATAAAAATATAATCTCCTACCAGGTCTAGAAAGGTACTTTACATACTTTGATATTTTAAGATGTTCCTCTAACGTTTGGTAGAATGAACATGTTTTCCAATACTTTGAAGGCTTGATTCATCTGTGTGTAATATCACTATCCATGTAATATCCATGTAACTATTAAAACTACTCCACTAGTTCAAAACTGAGGTAACACAGCAGTGAAAAAGCTTAGGGTTCCTGGCCCAGGATGGTGGTAAACAGATTATGGAACTTTTGTCATGTCAGAGCTTGTATTCTTCATACCCTGCTTCTACATCTCTTTACTGTAATTTCCATTCTCCTTCACTTGTAATATCAAGGGATATTTTAGGAATCCCTATAGACAAGTAACAGCTTGGCTATTACTGTAAGATTAGGTCTGACATGCATGCTGGAAATCATGAAGAAAAAATTGAGAGAGCAGGCAAAGGAACACCAAAGCCTAGATTTCCATACCTGCCTTCCTAAAGTGCTCAGGTTAAAAGATTGTAAGTACTTTTGCTGCCAGTTTCTTCTTGAACATAGTAGGAGCTGTTGAATGCTTATTATTTTCAAAGAAAAAAAAAAAAAGAAAGAAATCAGTGCCTCTGTTCTGATATTTGTATATCAACTTCAGTTTTCTTGCTTTATTTAATACATCTAGCCTACATCAGGATGTATAGTATCAGCTTTAACTTGGGAGTTTCTTTCTTTAGAATAAAAGCTCATAGTAAATAACTGTGATTATAAATACATTCCTTTGATGCATTTTCATGCATGCTTTTCCTCATTAAAGGGGGGGGGGAAGGATTGCTTAATATTTTCAAAGTAGGAATTATTAAATGGACATGTTTACTCTTAGAGGATATTGAAAGAAAGTGTGACTTTACATTTTTTAACTGCGTTGTATTCAACAGACTGGGTGAATATGGAGTTAGGGAGTGACTAAAACATTGATTCCTAATCCAACAGACCAAAGCTGTTACAGTCTATTGGGTCAATGCCTGTGACATGACAGACCATAACAGTTCCTTTGGACATGTCAGTCGCTAATTATACACTTTTTAGTTTTCAGATCATTGACTTGATAGACCATAAAATGGCAGATTACAACATGCTCTAAGTATTGTCAACCTGAGTGCTTTAAAAGCAAGAAGGAGCTAAGAGCATTGTGAAAGAGTCAGAGAGAAGGTGAAGGAATTAAATTTTATTAATAAAATACGGAATGAATTGGATATAGTTTGTATGGATTAGGTATGCAATTTGCTATGTCTTTTAGGCAAGGTGAGAAATTATTAGAAGAACAAATTTAAAGTAACTATGCAGATGAAATTAATTAAGAAAGAGGCAATTTACACTCTTGCATGTCCTTACTGTAGTGTTTCCCTCCTCAAAGGAGTCTAAAGCATTTGACAAGGTATTTAAATAGGAATTTTTTTTTTCCAATTCTTTTGGGCTTGCCACATTTCTAATACTCTAGGAACACACCTGGGGCAAAACAGCAGTTTGTAAGAGTACTGCTCAGCAGAATGGGAGTAGGAAGTTTACCCGTGTATCCTGAAGAACAAATCTTTCATGAAAACTGCTATAGGAGGTTCCGTATACATGCAGAAAAAAGTAAAGTCTTCATTTAAACCAAACTTGTACCAGCCTCTAAACTTCATTTTGTGTTTCTTGAATGAATATCTTAAATAATCCTGGCAAGGTTTCCATATATATGGTATTTCAGTTATAATATGAAAAAATGATGTTGTCAAGTAATTTGTAAAGTCATTCAACCTTTAAAATAATTTTAAGGGAAAGAATTTTTGTTATTCATAATTGCTAAAGAAGTTTATAATTACACCTCTGTGTACTAGGAGACTTTATTGTGGATGCAATGGTAGTTACTAGTAAACTATAATAATCGTTATGAAATCAGAAACCAGTATGAAGTATGTTTTAATGAATACGTTTTAAAGATGACACAATATACGTAAACAACAAATTCCCCAATAAAATAAATATATATATGTTGTTATGCATTTTACTGGATAAAATACTGATTCTTTACACAAGGCTGACTTCAAAATGTTGTATTTTTTGCCTTAAAGAGAGTGAAAAATATCTCCAATATATAGTAATAAACATAATTTTCAAATATAAATTATGAAACTGCAAAAATAGCCTTAATGTAGCAGTCCTGGATCATACTGACATCAGTTTACATTGCTGACACAGAGCACCTCTGAAGTGAAGTTACTGGATTCCTTTTTCAAGGATTTAGTTTAAGTGTGTTGGCTGTGTTAACCACAGTAAAAGGCAAATAATCTTGAAGCGTTTATGCCACTGAGGTCAGTATGAATTCTACTGTTGATTTATGTGGTGTTCCGAATTTCACCTGTTAGTTTTAGATTTCACTTTAAAATGTTAAGATCCACTTAAATCATCTGTGTTCCTCATCTAGATAAATATGCATATTTATAGTATGTATATTGTCTTCTTAATAATCAATACATTTGTGCTATGTATAATATATTATGTAATCCTTCATCCACATGGCAGGTAATACGAATTAGAACCAAGCATATCTGTATAGCTCTGATTTAAAAAACAAATAAATTGGCAACTAAAATGCATTGATTTAAAAAATGCAGGTGAAAGGCTACAGTAGATTTTTCTGCTGCTTGTGATGTAAGACACTGACCACATTTTGGCAATATATTAAAAAGAAACATTTCTTTTGTAACAACTATGCTAAGTTGCACGACTGTACTAAGTTGCAAAGCGCAACACCAATTTGCTAGAAATGTTCTTTATACAGCCTTTGAGGGGTAACAGGAGAAGGCAAGAGAGGGGGAGCTTGTATACAAGGCATTGCCGGGGAAAGTTATAGCTACAGCGTATGCGGTACGGACACCTCATCATTTCCCAAACACGCCTGGCAGCTTTAATGTGAGGCTACACTAAAAGGAGTGGCTCTCTTGTAGCATCGGAATGTGCTATTTCAATAGTTCAATAGAAGGGCTAAAAAAGATGCCTGTCCCTCTGCTGGGGAAAGCCTGACGTAAGAACACAATTTATGAGAAAGCATCTTCTGTTTTTTGGGGTCTTTTTCTCTGAGTAGATAGAATAGTACAGGCATATCACCGGTGTTGGGAATGCACATTTCCATTGGTGTCCAGGAGAGCTTTTTTTCCCTTTTTCTTGAAGATGTGCTTTTCACAAGTGCAAAAGTACTTTTTGATATTGAAACTAATTATACATGTTCAAGAACTTGTGACTGGTGGCAAGATAAAATCTAATGAGAGAGAATTCTGTCTCCTGCTGTCTTTGGCAGTCTGAATGATGTTAGAGACATCTTGTTGTGGGCTAAATCATGCTGAAATCTCCTGTATTGAGCACAAAGAAGACACAAAAAGTAACGCAGAGATGACTAAGGTGGGACTCAAGGGCTTGCTTAAGCCACTTGGAAACAGGGATCTAGTGGCATTTGAGACACTCCAGGGCATGTGAGACCCCCATGCAGGCAGAGGGGACACTGGACCTTCTGGAGCGGCAGCTGAGTCCAGGCAGATGGACGAGCTGCCTTTGCTTGGGCAATCAAGATGAGTTTTAGTGTTTTCTGTGAGGTAATATTTACAGAAGTAGCTACATTAATTTCTTTTGATGCAGGGTTTTACTCCATGTGCTTCCAAGCCCTGCCTCAAAATTTCAGAAAAAAAAAAAAAAATAAAAAAAATGGTCAGGATTGATGGAGGTGGGAGATACACTATTTTTTGACAGTGAAAGCAGAATATCTGTGTCTTCCTCTTTGTCTCAGCATCATTCATAGTAGCTAGATTGGACAAGTGATTCTGTAGAAAAAAAACACAAAACCTGACATCAAAGAAATTAGTTGAAAAGTCAAATATACTTTCCTAATGCCCATCAAGTCGAGCAAGTTACTGTTAGTGTTGTTGAAGCTTGATACCACATGAATTCCTTTCTATTTATAGTTCTTTTTCATTTAATATATCTTATTGGTATGGCTGTGAAGTTGTTTAGCTGTCTTTGTGTTGTGATTCAAATGCTATGAGTATGATAATGTACTTTGATCTTACAGTAATGGGAATATAAAGCACAATAATAACAAAATCAACCTTCTTATTGTAGTTACTATACTAATATTAAAAAGCTTGAATTCTTTGAGAACGTTGATATTTAAATTTAGGACACCAGAAGGAGAGAGTTGGGGAGGGCTTCATAAAATGGTTTTAGAGGGAAACTGAAACTTTGTCAGTACTTGAACATTACAGAAACTATTCAAGCAGCCAGCCATCAGCTGTGTTATTATTCATAGTGAAAAGGCCTTCAACGTTAGAGTCCTAACAAGACCAATGAAGCTTTAAAGTTTAGAGCATGAAGGAAAAATAAAGTAGCTTTAATAATATAAAGGAGAAATGTACAGATGTAACACATATAAGACTTTTGGGAAAAATCATTGCTACGTCCTATAGTTAGTCCCAGCTCCTTGGAGAATACAGTTTGGAATGCCTCAGGGAAGCCAGTGCTGTCAGTTCAGCTGCATCAATTTTACTGGCTGAGGTTCTGACCCAGGAAATCTAAATACTGACTGTACTTGTAAATCCCATGGTTTTACCAGAAAAAGTCAATTGATTACATATAGTTTAAGCCTTCCCACTGTAACTTCTGTTCAGTATTGTATTTACCTGGATCCTGATTTCCTGTGTTCTGGTGCTTGGCACTGTTTGCAGCAGCTGCTATATTTTTGGGAGCGAGGGCTGCACCTCTGTGCTGAGCAAAATTATTTCTGTCTAGTTTTGTGAAGTTCGTAAGCCAAGTCCAAGAATTCTGGTGTATGAAACATAATCACTGTATGTTAGTGGATGATGATTTCTTTTCGGTTTGAAATTTCCCAGAGTTAGTGTGATTATTTTTAGGGAAGTCCTGATTTCTTAAAATCCCACATGACCTCTAGTATGGCTTCTGTTTTATAGAAGCTCTGTGTTGCTAAGAAGGACTAAAAACTACTGGGAGTGCTGGGTGAAATTATGTGTGTGTCTAATTTTTTTTTTTAATTATGTGCTGTATAAAATAGAAATAGCGTTGAGTAGTCCAACTGTCACCCTGCCTTTTAGGGAGAAGGTAAGATCCCACAGAAGACTTAGTAACTTGTCCCGTGTGCCCTGCAAACATAGGTTCTTCCACTCACAGTGACCTAAGCGTTGGTAAGCGTTCAGCTTCTGCACTGTCAGAGTGCTGTAGAGCGAATGTATGGGGGTTTTGTCTGCCCTACTTCGGCACAGCTAAGGTGACTTGCGAGGAGCAAGTCTGTAGAAGGCAGCCCTTCTTGAAAAATGGGTAGATGCAATATTTGGTAAGGGAAAGTACTGACAAAATATGTTTATGAAGTATCTTAGGCCCTTTAATTAACTTGTGGTAGTATAAACATACTGAAGAAATTAGGCTGTGGTATTGGGGGTGGGGTGGGGGAGAATAGTCCAGAAGGCCCAATTTCTGTGGCTATGCAACATTTAGCGAAGTAATTTGTAATCAGTAGTATTTTTCACTAAATAGTGTATGTAATGAAAAACCTTAGTTAAGCTTCACTTAAATTCCTGTTCTTCACTTGCTTAAATATTTCGGTTTGATATTTTATTATCTAAGTCTTTCAATTCAGTAGCCTGCTTTAACACAGAACAGGCTACTTTTAGTCAGGTGATAAAGTTGAACCTGAAAATATTTCGTTATGCTCTTTGAAGTTTGATGCCGCAGAGCATGGGTTGGATTCTGGCAGCTGGACTTTTCCTGCCCACCTCATGCCATCACAAAAACTTTCAAACAATATTTGGTTTTACAGTGCAAGCTCTGTCCATAAATATGAATTATTACTTTAATAATGACTAAAAGTCATTCCTGAGGTCATAAGCCCTACCATTGCTAATCAAGGCTCTTTTAATAAAAGGTCTCCCATAATAAAAAGTGCAGTACAGAAAGATACACGGCGAAAATCATGCTTTTTTGTTTTTCAGGCTACCCTGTGAAAAAGATGAAGTGGAAATGCTGCCAGGGGGTGGTGAAAAGCTAAAGCTAAAGCTAAAGTTGTTCTCCATTCTACCACACATTGCATCCTCCTAGGGCAGGGTAGCAAGCAGTAAAAACTCAATGACGGGTTTCTTCACAGAAGTAGTTCTGTATGTTAAACAGCCATAGTGAGGATAAGGCTTGGACTCTAGTGATTAAAGATTTAAAAAAAAAAAAAAAAAGTTAAAAAAAAATCCAGTTTTATGCTGCAGTATGGTCTGTTTTCACCAAACTAACAGCATCCAGGGGAGAGAAAGCAAGCACCTAATGTACTGGGTATGCAAAAGACCTGCTGGGTAGAAATAGGTGCTAAAACTGATAGGGGGGTCATGTCAGTTTAGGGGCCTGCCAAAGTGTCTGTGGGGAATAGAGAGGAAGAATTTAGAACATATTTGAATCTTTTCAAAATTGGGGTAATGCAGGTTCAATAACTACCCCAAAGTAAGAAAAAGCATCTAAATCACTTAATATTTTGTTGCCCTCCCCTTCTGTTTCTGTCTGAATTCAGGAAATACCTCAAATGCTATCTTTTTCCCAAGTTTAAAAATATCTTTATTACCATACTAGTAAAAATCTGTGGTAGTTTTCAATTTCCTAGAAGGAATAAGAAAATGATACATAGGCTGGAAAGAAGTAATAGTATGCAGAAGTGTTTGCCCTTGGGAAATAGCTGCTGAGGTGGAAGGTAGCCAGTCCGGCTCCCAGAGGCTCATTTCCCTGACCTGCGCTGGCCGGGTCCCACCGGCGAGTGGGGGCTGCCAAAGGGTGTCACCCCAGCACCCACAAGTGGGGCACCAGCCCAGGGTGCGAATAGCTGGCAGATTGAATATATCCAACTGCACATTCTGATCGCTGTATTTGTCATGTTAGTCTCTCAGTTTATACTTCTGTTTATCTCCCTTAAAACCAGTAACAACTCTTATAAATTTATTAAAAGGAAAAAAGTTTTCTGGATTTCAAATGTCTGTTCTTTTACATCTAAAGCAGAAAACGATGAGCAGTAAAATTTTTGTCCTATACTTTCACTGTTAATACACAAATTAAATTACAGAAGCAATTCCGTATCGTAATAATTGAGCAGGGCTTATTGTGTAATAAAGTTGGGCCCACTTAGGTTTCTTGTACCTTTTTGAATCCATAGAAAGTGTAGCAGTGATGAGGAACATTATAAGAGCCTAAAACATGTCATGAATTTTCACTGTGTCTTTCTTGTGAGTTTTTTAAGCCTTGTGCATAAAATTAAAGGGAACAACCAAGGACATTGGTAGGTAGCTGCCCTTGTCCAGGTCTGCTCCTCATGTACTTTAAGACATATAGGATAAGATGCACCACAGTGTCATTTAACTCAGGAGGACTCCTTTTGCAAACTGTGGGGTTGTCCACAGTAAGGAATAATACTGCCTTGGCCATCGGGTGTGATATATGTGTGTAGCAACACCTCTGATTATCAGTTCGCCCTCTTGGTCTACATAGACAATAGCATAGAATTTAACTAAATATAAAAACACTAAAGCCATCAAAGGACTAAGCAATTTTTTGTAATTGTTACAAATAACACCCAATTAATTATAAAAAATTGAACTGACTTACTGAACTCCAGCACCTAGTCTTTTAATTCTTGCAGCTACAATGCTGACCAATATGTAATTTTCTCCTTACTTTTAAAATTGATTTATGAAGTTGAGAAATTAATTTTACAAAAGCAAAACACAGGGAAAATAGTATCTTCCTATGTAAATCGAAGCAATGTAACAGGGAACATTTATGGTAGATATTTTTAAAATAGGTATTACTCTGGCCTAATTTTTTTAAAATTAGTTTTCTACAAGTAATGAGTCAAAAGTTGGTAATAAGAAGTAAGATCTCAGAACAGTTTCAATAACATCTGTCATTCCAAAAGACAAATAGCAGTTCGTGTTCTGGGGTCTTTCTGTATGTAACTAAGCCAGCGTATTATTCTTACAGATAATTCTGTGCTTTGGCACCTGAAGATAGAGTATCTGTGGCTCAGAGCTCCGTAACAACCAACCTTCTGAACAGAGATAAAGAAAACGAGTTTCTCAGCTAGCCACTTCCCAGGCAGTTTTTAAGGAAAAGTGATCTTTTGATTTAGATGAGGGAGCAGTATAATAACTTCATAGAAATGAATCAAAAGGTTTTTTCTATAAAACAGTAGCTGGTAAGTCTGTATTGCTACTGGCTGAATCCCTTTTAGGCAAGCGTCTAACTGTCTCTATAGAATTATCACAAGAGGTGATAGCAGTAAATACAGTGACAAATTATGCTACCTATGAAAACCAGAGTAGCTCTGTATTTGTAATGCTAAATGTATCCCCCTTCTTTTTTTTTTTTTTTTTTTTAATTCATGTCTTTAGCATCATATGCAAGGTAGGTCTTGTTAGCTTGTGACATTGCTGCCGATGACAACATAAAGAGCAAAACTACCAGTCTGTACATCCCAGTGAAAATGAGGAAATATGCAGTTTGATCACCAAGTTCACTCATACCAAAAGGCAGTTTTTGTGTTAGTGTGTTAGTATCTCTGAGACAGGGCAGAGGCAATGATCAGATACTACTTTTGATCTTAATCAGTCCTGTCCCTATAGTATGGATTACAGATTCCTTATTTGTTTGGTGGTGGTTGGGTTTTTTGCCCCCAAATGTAACTTCTGAGTGACGAGGTTCACAGGTTTCTAAATGAGAATTTCAAATCTCTTTAACACATTGGAGGTGAAGTAATAGAAATAGATTTTGTTCTCTTGGGGCTTAACTCTTCAAGGTTTTATTACCCCAAAGACACGTTTGCTCCTGAACGGAACAGTTTTCATTAGGATCTTCAGAGTATTTAATGCTGGACAGAGCTTTCATTGTCCTGCAGCGCCATGTTCCAGGCAGTCCTTAGTACAAGCTAGAACTAGTTCCTTCTAGCTCTGTTTGGTAGACTCTTGCATTAAAACTGTGCAAACCAGGAAACCTCGGTTGTTCACCATGCCTAGCAGCGCAGGCTGGAGGAGCTACATGCAATTTGGAGTAAAACAGCACCCAAGCGTTAAAACTTCACCCAGGTTCTTTACTAATCCTTCACAGCACTCAAATAATTTGAGGAAGCTGCCTATATGCACTTAAAGGAGTCATTTGATGTTAATCCCTAAACATGGTTTCCACCAACCCAAATCCTGTTTACTTTGACTTCAGAAAGATCAAATCAGGATTTGTGCCGTAATGAAGTTTTCAGCATTTTAAATATTACTGTATTTAGCAATTCTCTTTTTATGTTACCTGGTTTAAAAAAGAATTTTGCAAGAGAAGGTTTATATTAAATTACTCATATCTCTAGCTTATTCTCCTAATTCTGCAAAAGACTTTTCTATGTATTTGGATGACAGTATATGAGAATATACTATGTCATTTTTTTCATAAATAGCAGAAAATTCATTTTCTGATCGCAATCATATTAGACATACAAAAAGCAGAATATTTTACTTTCAATATCCTCCTTTCAGATGCACAAAGTAAATTCAATTGTTTTTTTAAAAAACGCTTTTTACATATTTTGCAGTAGTGCCCTTTAATATCTATAGCAGTATAAATATTGTTTTATTTTTATTAGACTTCATAAATATATTGACATATCTGTAACACTAAACATGAAGCTTCCAATGCAAGAGTTTGTACATAGTCCATATCCAAATGTCACCATTATTTCATTTAAAAGATCCCAGCATGTCTACCTCATGATCCTTATAAACTCTATAGTACTGAAATACGTCAACACTTTTTCTTGCTACATTCATTAAAATTAAGCACCCTTACCCTACCCCATCTGTAAACATCAAGTCAATTGGCAGCTAGCACATTTCCCAGTCAGCAAGCAGTATTGTGAATTTTATCTTCTCTTGCAGAAATCAATTCGTCTTCGTTGCAGCAGATGAAATTTCTTGTAACACCTCTGCAGGTAACAATCATTGATACTTCTTGATGCATCCATCCAGGTCTCAATATCCTTTTTCACATGCTGCATTTAATCGTAAGAGAAAGCATAGGAAACTCCATAGTATAAATCTTTGGAATAGTTTAATTAATTTATAGCTTCAGCCTATAGGTTCTGCCATATAAAAGACATTAGGTTATTTTGCTGACTTTGGTGTTTTATTTTCAGTTTAAATATCATATGGCCTAGTAAGTAAGGATATGTTACACCTTCTAATAAAAACTTACTGTGCAGTACCATTGAGATTGTGACTTTCCAGAAGCCAAAACAAACAGAACTAATGGAAAGAGTAAAGGCTTAGTAGATGTATGTAGGACATTGTAAGTGCTATAGATTTAACAACTTTCTTTTTAACTCTTTGGGGGCAAATATTGCCCACAAGGGTGCCGCAGACCTTAAAGCACTCACAAAGTCTATCCTATGGATAAGATAGTGGGAGAGAGGGTCTGTGTCTTCAGAGGATCACTCTCTAGTAAGTAAAAAGTCTTGATATACTATCATGTTGTAAGCCGTGGGTACAGAAGAACGAACGATGCTTATAAAAGGTAACGGTCATTTATAAATATATTGAATATGTCAAGGGATGTTCTCTCTTTTAAGCAATAGAGTTTGAACAGTCTTAGTCTTAACTCAGGTAAGGATGGTGTTGTGTTGCTACGTAAGAAATCGAAAGCCAAAATAAATAGTCACAGTGATGGGACATATTCTGCCAAAAATGTTATGCAAAAAAATCCACTGAGCTCGTAGAAGCTGCTTGTATGGAAGGATGAAAGGGTATATGTATAGTGTGACACAAAATGTCAGTATTAAGAAGTTTTTATTTATAGCATTTTACATTAGCAGGAATGAATGAAAGGTGAAGAGTTGTCTGTTCATGCCATAGTGACCTACACAGAGACAAATGAACATTTATTTATGAAAAAGATCATAGCTAAAGCCAAAATATTCAAAAATTGTAATGATCTGTATGCTAGCCATAGAATTTTTGGTGGTAATCTGAAAAGTTCTTCTGTAATAAAAATCTCATTTAACATAGATTTTTCAAAGTGCTAAATCATTAAGAGAATACATTTGGAGAAGTCAGCGTTTGACACTTCCTTGAACTCACTAGACTTGGATTTTGGCTTTCATTGTTTCACTTGTGCTTCCTACTCAGCTCTGGATTATTGAGCTGTAGTAGGGAGTCTACTAATTGATAAATCTAGGCCTTGCTAAGTAAGAATAAATCTAATTATTTTAGCTATTTTTTTAACATGGAATCCTTGAGATAGACATGGGGTCTTTAATATTTTTCTTGTCCTGAAAACAAGTTCCTGTTTTGCAGAGTGAACCCTTCTAAGCAATAATTATTTCTCTAAGAAACACTTTCCCCTCCCCGCAATTCAGGTACAATTCAAGTGTCCAAGACTATATTACACACATTCCATGTATCACTACTTTGGAATTCTAGTAAAAAATATAGCGCTCTTATTTATCAGTAAATTCAATGAACTTTACACAGACGGAAATGGATATCTGTGTATATTTACTAAAACTTTTCAGTTTACCAGTCAATTACCTCTGTTGAACTAATTCAACAACAGTACTTTTTTTAGATACGTTTTTGACCATATGATAAATGTATCCATCATAGGTGACTGTAGGTTCCTTTTTTGTGATATGATCTGAGGGAGAAAGCTAATGAAAGCCTGTGTCTTCTGTTTCTTGTATACCTAACCTTTAGTCGTAGAATTAACGGACATTTGGCTTTATAAAAAAAAAATTCTTTGGCCCATACTCCTGTGGTACAAGTTGCCAAAGTTGCGTACGGTCTTTCAAATCTGTAAGTTGACTTTCAACTAATTTATTATCTGATGTTTTATGTTTTAATACATGGAGCATATATAGAGATACATAAACTTTTAGAACCAAAGGTAACCTTCTGTGGTTTTTCAGATGCATGCAAAACACCTACAGTAAAATTTTATAGTACTTTTTTTAGTGCTCCTAAACTCAATTACAGTAATTCAACTGTGTTTGTAAAATTGATATAAATTGAAGATACTGATAATATGCTCAGTGTTTGAAATGTGGGTATATGTATGTTTGTATTGTTTCCTTGTAAAGAATGTGTGTGTTTGTAGATTTCAAATAATAATAATACAACACGTAAACTTTTGGTTGGAACTTTATCATCAAATGGAAATGGGAGGTCTTGGTTGATTGTGCTGGTAATATTCACTCTTCCTAATAATTTATCATTCCTGCCAGAGGATACTTAGCCCTCAGCCACGTGATGTGGTTTCTGATTTGGGAATAAAATAATCTTGAATCAATAAATGTGTTAATGAATGGATAGCATGTCCATATACACATTTCTATGTATTTATGTGTATCTCTTCTTACATGCACATTGTATAAAGAAAACCTGTCCAAGTGTCTGACGGAGATCCTTCCATGGGAAATTTAAATAATATTTCACTCTTGATTGCATCCAGTGCATTCTGAGGCTGAAAATAATTACTCTTCAGAAGAGACATTCTGTGCTTCTGGGTTAGATCTTCACTGGCAGGCATGATTAAAGAGTTTGCAAACAGATCTGAACTCGAACAGAGGTAGAGGAAGTATTGGAAACCGCCCATCAGTTTTGTGATGGAATTTTAACAAGGATCTCTGAAGCAAATCTCTGACAATAGTTACATTAGGGAAGAATGAATCCTGAGGTTGCTGGCTGATGGGGGCAATGGTCAATTTGTCAACTTGTCCTATCAGGCTCTTAATAAATCAGAATGAGACACAGAATAAACCCATGGTTTGAATCTTTAGCATTTTAAGCAGGGTTTGGGGTTGTTTTTTGTTGGGGTTTTTTTGTTGTTTTTTTTTTCAAATCAGTGCTCAATAATTTTGATTTGGGGGGGGGGGGGGTGTTAGGTTTTATAAGGTCAAAATTCACAGTTTGTAAAGAAAACGCTATGTTGTAGTGTTTTTCCAAGCACATCCTCAGATGTACCTGCATATTACATTTTATGGTTTTTGAGTTAATATGGGACAGGATCATTGTCCTGTATTTATCTCACTCTTTCTTTCTTTCTCCAATTTTTAAATGTTGTCCAACTTCCATCTACAAACACAAGTGCAGCTGCATGCTTGGTATTATTTTTCTCCCAGGCTTATATGCAGTTTATGATTTTGAAATAACAGAGAGAAAGGCAAGTGTATTTATAAACCTGAATTTGGAATGAAACATGGTGGAAGTAGATATAACATCTGTCCAATTGTGACTGTATTTATTTACATATTTGAGCAGAATCATCCCCAGGAGGTGGGACTCTGTGTGTGTGTGTGTGTGTGTGTGTGTGTGTGTGCAAAAGAAATACGTTATAAAGCTTTAGAAGTTGACAGTCTTAGATTAAGTTATTGACCTCCATTTGGAGAAAGATAGCCTCCAAAATAGATTAAACATTCTGAAAGGTTAATTTGATAACTCTAGGAAAAGCTTTTTTTAAAAGCAGGCGGCTTAAAGAAGCAAACATTGGAGTTTGTACTATCAAATAGTTTGAACAGAATATTGGCAATTTTTAACAAATGCAATCGCTCAAATCATTGCAGTTTTCCTGGGTACTTTAGTTAACCTGTCAGCACTAACACTACCACAAAGTTAATTCATGAAACAACAGCAAATTTGAAGGTACTTATTTAAAAGAAAATTAATATTTGACAAAGTGCTTAGGATGGTTAAGGTGCCAGGTGTGGTGGACCTCTGCTTAGGTGCATAAGTAATCGTAGCTGGTCAAAATTTTGCTGTGCATGCTTGCATACATCTCACTGACTTATTCATATTGTCTGTTAGGTGATACTGATCAGGATATGCTCTTTCAAAGGATTTTCCGAGAAGTACATACATCCAAACCATCCAAACTTCTAACTCATTGGAAGAACGCAGTTTCAGAGATGTTTCCTTCAGCCTTTTTTGAATTACTGTGTGAAGACATATGTTTGGTTGTGAGAGGTTCTTCCCTTTTAGTATTGCTGCCTATGGGTTTGACTTCATTTCACGAAGCAATTTGACTGGGAAAATAACCATTTTCTATGAGATGCTTTTATTATTATGTTATGGTCTTCCACTAATCAGAAAAAATAAAAAATGAAGATCGAGGAGAATCTGTGAGGTCTTTCTGCAAGTATTTATTTAAGGCTGTACTGCTTCTCCCTGTGAAAAATAGCAGATACTGAAGTTTTTGCTCTGGAAAGACTAGAAAATGTTGTGCTAATGCACACTATAAAACTTCTTCTATAAATTCAAGTGTCCTTTATGTTGGCAGTTTAAACTTGTGTTTACTGCTGCTGTAAATAGTTGCTTATATGGAATTCCATTTGTTACAGATTTTACTGCTCTTGGTAGTTGTGTGGTAAAGATGTTCGGCCATTGGATCAGTTGATAAAAATCAGTAAACACTTTGATTATCCTCTGTTCTTCTTTCATGAAGTTTGATTAATTCCTTTTTCTCACCCAGTGAAAACACTGGCAGCCCTTTTTGGCATCTTTGTCATTATCTCTTTGACAGCTTGCCTTCCTGGTGCTTACAGTTCTAGGTCAGTTCGCATGGCTAGTCAAATGTGACAACATGACAAGATTAAGTGAAGCTGAGGTTCTGTGGTTTGTAAATGGAGGATTTGCAATGTGAAGCTCCTTTGATAACAGAAATAGTGAATAATCTGTGTTTGCCCTCAACAAGTGCGTATAAGCATGTGTGTATCTTCTGTACTGGGTTTTTTAATGAAGTAACCAGATTTTTTTTTCTCTGATAGACTGAAAATAGTACAAACAAAAGGTGGTTTGTGTGTGTGCATGTATGTATGGTTATATGCATGTACATTAAATACACAAGGATTCAGTTTTAATATTTTGAGATTATCATATTGCATTTAAAATATTAAACAAAAAATAATATGATCGTATATTACAGAACTTTACGCACAAGCACAAAATGCTGCTTTAAAATTTAATAAACTAAGAACCCAGTATATTTATTATTGAAATAGATAAAAATTCATTGAAGGTGTATTGCCTCAAAATATAATAGCAATAGTAATAGGAAAATGCTTTACATATCAAAGAAATACTCGGTTTTCATTGTAATACAGCTGGGTTTAGGTGTCACCTGATGGCAAGCCTCGGTTTCCCCAGTGGCTTTTTTTAATGAAGTTTATATAAAATCTAACTTTCTTAGATAAAGATTATATAGACAGGTGGTTTTAGCATAGAATTATGTTAGGTTTTTAAGTACACATCAACTGAAATCCTTTCATATGCAAATCCAGACAGCAAGACTGAAACTTGAGTGAAAGTTTCTAAGGTGAGCTCTGTCCCTGGGATTGTTCCACAGCATCAGCTCAGAGGGAAGCTGCTGCTTGTTGCACTTCTGTATCTCTGCATATTAGCCAATTCCAATCATATTTATTTACATGTTTAATAAGGTGGTAGCTCAACTTTGGTTTGCTGTAAACATCTAACAGACTTTAAAAGAAGCTACAGGCTGGCCTACACAAATCAAAATTAAAATAGGATCTGAGCATCAATGACCGGAATTTCTGCAAAACATGCCTATCAGTTAGCGAGAAAATTAACCGGCCGAATTTGGATGTGACATAAGTAAGTAAATAGTCAAGACTTTGGGATTCATCGCTGCATGCAGAAAAATCTGAATAGGCTTGAGTTTCTTCTTGCTCCAACCTGCAGGAGAACGTAGAGGCTGATGTATTTATGAAGAACTGTTAGTGGAAATCTTTTATTATCACCTTATCCCTATGGTAGACTGTGGTCAAATTTCTTCAGCTCTGAAAACTTAGGAATGTGAATACTATACTAATAGCAAATCCCTCATGGCTTTCAAGATCTAGAGGAGTTCAGCACTGCAGTATACCTTGAAGTTTCACTGTTTCATTGTGCTGTCTGTCTCTACAACATCTTCCCAGTTCTTTCTCTGCTCCACATCACAAATCTGTGAAGCATTATCGGTCGTGGAAGAGGAAGGTGATACGCAGCGAAGTATTTTATGGTCCTCCCTTGTAGAATGACCTTAGGGTTTGATATTGCACATTTAAAACTTTCCATAGAAAATGTTAGTGTTCTTAACCTTTACAATTGAGGAAAATGACTGGAAACTGTTTTTATCAGCAGATTTCAACCATTTTCCTTGGTCTTAAGTAAAAAACTTAGGATACTCCTATTTCCTTGTTGCCTTCTGAAAGATAGAGACTTGTTGGTCTTTTGGGTGACTGAAATGCCTAAAGTTGCTCAGTGTTGATATCCAAAAGAAAATAAACCAATTGGTCGCTCACGCTTTGAACACCATAAGTAGATCCCATCCTAATGTAGTAAAGAATTTTAAGCTACAGGACTAGCATTGCTGCGCAGTGCTGACCCACTGAGGTGAAACACTGCTCAGCGTGGTGTAACTGGTGTGCATACCAGGTGGGAGCTCTGCTGCTGTTTGGCCTCGCTGTAGTTATGTGACCGAAAGAAAGAGCAAGATGTTAGTTACTGGAATCATTTATCTGGATAAGGCCAGGTAATCTTGCTTTCCTTGTATTCCTTCCAATTCTTTACTAAAATCTTCATGTCTTTGTCTGAAATTTTACTGCAATTCTGCATTAAGAGCCGACAGAGGGGAGATGGGGCTTGCCTGTCCCATGCCACCTGCTACTGGCAAGAGGCACAGCTAGCCGTAGTGCCCGTTTCTGGGTGAACAAGCAGGGCAGGAACACAAAGCACTGAGTGCTGGACCTCCTCGTGCTTAGCCAAGTCTCGCTCCTTCAGCTGCCTTTTTGTGAAATGTAGTAATAATCGTCCGTACAAGGATTTCAGTCATTTAAGGTTCTTCTGGTTGAAGATTCAACACATACAGGTCTGAAGAAGGAGCATTTTTATTGCTTGATTGTTCAATTACAATCCAAGCTAGTAAAGGATGGATAATATTGTGGAAAAGTTAGAAATATGATCTTTCCAGGGATATGTACACTTCGCTTCTAGCATTGCAAGTAGGTGGGGAATTAGATCAGAGTTAGTTTCAGCTGAGGTAGTACCAGGTTTTTAACTTCCCTTTTTAGAGTTCTTAAAACAGATCCATCATTTCCTATAGTTCTTCTAGCAACATGTAGACTTTAAAAGATGGGGGGAAATATGGTGATCAGAAAATTTGTGCATCATATTCTTAAAAAATAAGATCATGTTTAAAATTCTCCTTTTGTAGTTCTCAATTCACTTGAGTAAAATGTATTAACATGGTTCATATTTTATACTGTAATTTTTCCTTATTAATGCTGTTATTAAACCCTGTAGTATGTATGTTATCAAGGAGCTTCCAAATGTTTCCAGTATCAGAGCTCCACTGCCTGCCCTAGTTGTAATGGAAATACAGCCATAGTACCAAAGAACTTTAAACCCTAAAATGGTAATTACAATTAGAGAGGCATATACTTTCCCTATTTTAGAGACTTCATCAATACCTGCTACTGATGATTTAAACAGATTAAATTTCAAGGGCTTACTAAAATAAATGTCACAATCAATTACCACTTTTAACCCTCTTTATTTGTGCAGTGGACAAAAAAACGTGCGCTTTTATGTAGTATTTTAGCAATTTTAAACCCTGTACTGAAAATGATTGAAGCAATTGAGGCGTAGCATGAGTAAAGAACTGAGGTTTTGGTGGATGGTTTACAGCTACATTTACAGCGGTTAGTACAGCTACACTCATTTTTCCCCGCAGTTACTTCCCCGTAAGCTGTTAGTCTAGCTGCTGAAGAACCAGTGCCAGTGTGGTGACAAAATGCTAGCAAATACAATTTTTTTCCCCCTGTTTCCAACTTGTTCCAGATGTGCTGGAAAATAGCAGAACTTACCTGGTTCTAATTAGTGATGCATCAAAATGGTTCATCATGTGTTCTTAGGCAAGACTTTGTGAGTGCACATTTTGGTTTTGATACATTGATTAAACATTCTGTAAAATACATAGATCGTTGCATTGGCTATTAATTTATTCGAAATACTTTGCCATTTTCATGTCCTAAATTTTAGTAATTGTTTAATCCTTGAATTATTATCTCCACTGTAAATTATCACAAAGCTTTAAAACGCCACTAATTTTAATGAGAAATAAGCAGGCTGGCATAATAGCGAATAAATGAACCAATGACTGTGTGACTGAACTAGCTTACTGATTTTCAGTGTGACAATATAGTTTAAATCCTTCTTACTATTTTCAGCATGGAAATCAGAATCTATTCTGCTAACCTTCTGAGCTTCTAAATTTGGTGTCATGCAAGGGCGTGTTTAAAAATTAGCATTTAAAAAGAAACCCACTTGCTTTAAGTTTAAGCTGACACTGTTCCTTTCCTCTGTGGAAATGAAATTTATTAATCATAATAAAACCATCATATTCTGAAGGTAGAGGTCACCCTGAGGAGAAAAAAAAAAAAGTCTATTCATCACAGAGGAATTTCAATGCATTTTTTTTCCCAGATAATATCTGAGCATGTATTCACTCCCCTTTGGAAATATATTCTTCCATGTTTGTGCTTACACTTCTCAAGTACACTTAGGAGGGAGCAAGAATAAGAATTTTGCAATTCAATTTTATATATTTTATTTTCTTTTACAGAAGATTTGGAAGAATGCTGTGTACATTTTATTTTATTTTATGTTTACATTGTGCGCATTTGTTCAAGTGGAATTTCAATATCCTGTAAAAGAAAAGGAAGAAGTGTTTCTTATTTTAACAAGATTATAATCTTTGCTAATTCTGAAATAGCATTTTTATGTTAATATCACAGTACAAACTTCAGCATTATAATATAAATGTAAAACATTCTTTTTAAGGAGCAAGGATTAACATAGGTCAGAATTTTCACATTAGGATTACTTCATAACTTTAATTTTAAGGAAGAAACATAGTTTACACAGTAGCATGAAAAAATTAATGTAAAGTTCTGACAGTAAGTTATTACTAGTTTGGCAAAAGAGTGATAAAAATGTACTCAAAAGTAAATACTGGGTTGAAAGTATTTTTTTATTTTGAAATCGCTTAATGTGTTTGTTTATCCATATTTTCCTCTTAGTTGTCCAGATTTATGTAAAATACTACTAGCAACATGTTTTATTACATCAGAGTTGTAAACTTGCTAGTTACCTCAGTAGCTGGGTTAAATATAATTTAATAAAGCCTGAGCACTAGGTGTTTGGGCTTGCTCCTTCCTTGTGCGTGGCCCTTGCATTTAAGCCACCTGATCCCTGCCTTTCAGTTTTATGGGGCATTGTGACACAGCAAAGGATGCTGCAGGAACAGGCTGCAGTGTGGAGTCAAAATTCAGCCCTGCCGCAGGAAGTGGGTCAGAGCAGTGGAAACAAAAAACTCACCAAGTCCCAGTGTAGTTAATGGTTTACATGACACCAAAACTAATGTAATTCTTACAGATCTAAATTTACAGTCCTTGCTCAGTATTGTAGTAATACCAGTTAATCAGGAAAAAAAAAATACACTGATTCCCATTGCGTTAAAAATAATAGTCATGACATTAAAGCATGCATAATAATAGTACATGCAATTCCTCCTCCATGTTGCTAGGGTCGTGAGGGAAATTTATAGTGCTGGAAACAGGGCTAGCTTTAAATTAATCATTTTTCCTTTCTAGATGTTTCTGTACTGTTTGAATGAGGTTTGGCTTGAGAGAATTAAAATTATAATGATGTTTAAAATGGGTTCTCAGACCTTAAAAATGGGCATACAGTGGAAAATGAGATGTCTCCTTCACTTCAGTGTAGATGAACAAGACATAAGAGGACCTGTTATGGCTACTATCAAAGCTAAAGTATTTTAAATCTCTAAATATTGTAATGTGCACATCCCAATGTGGAGGGTTACCAAGGCTGAGGTTTGTGGAAGTTC